>NC_134327.1:21388033-21575204 GCF_964195595.1 Calonectris borealis | reverse complement strand
AGACGTGATGTCTAAGAGACGCCTTAGAAACGCTGGAGAGAGCTTCACAGTGAGGCTGGTGTTGCTGCTTGTGAGCAAAGTTGTTCCTGGACCTTTCTGTGCCTGGCAGGGTCCTGTGCATGGTACCAAAGGATGTGGCAGGACTGCAAGGGGCTTGAGAGGACCCAAACCTATTGGAGACAGACAAATTCCTCAGAAAAGAGGAACTGGAGAGACTGGAGACACTTTTTGTGAGGGATGTGGGCTGTGTGTGGAGCAGAGAGAGGAGAGGAATGCTGAGTCCTGCAGACCCAAGTTGCAACTCAATGCCAGTGAAAGAAATGTAGCTTAAAGCAGTACTTGAGTTGTTGGGGGATTTGAGGACAAAAACTTGCAGGTGGGCAAGACTTTGAGCTGTATCTTGGGAGGGTCCCAAGTTTTCTGGGCAGGTTGTGCCCGTAGAGACACGAGGGTCTCTGGCACCCGCCCCACAGAGGTCTTGGCAGTGACTGAAGTTTGCTGCTTGGCTTGCGCTTCCCTGGTCTGTCCTGCTCTTGGTTGTTCCAGAGCAGCCTGGAACAGATGATTTTCCTACTTTCTGCTTCCCAGAAACGTTTCCAATAGTTTGGGGATGTGAGGGACAAGGCAGCAGCTAAACGGTACCCTAAGAAATGAAGGCCACCTCAGCTCAAGCAGGTGAATAACACATCACTTGTCACGTTTGCTTGCTGGACCTGTTGCGTCTGTTGTTCTGTTGCAGTGCAGTCCAAAAGCAAGCAAATTAAATGCTAAATTGGCTGCCTGAATAAATATCTCACATATTACTCGGCTGCCTGCTTTTCTGCTACTTTGAACGTTGGGCTGCTTATCTGGAAAGCAGAAGTGCTGGTGCACTGAAGTCGGTCACGCAGACCTTCCTTGGTAAGCATCTTTTTAGTCTGCCTGCCCGCCCTCCTAAAAGAGGAAATAGGGAAGATGCAGATCTTAGCTAGAAAATGAAAGCTCTTCGTTGACGATTTAGCCTATATGGGGAATTTGCTGATGGTTATAAAAAAGGAGTAGTCTTGCGGCTGGGGCTTAACCTTAGTAAGTGTTGTGGAAATTTGCTTTCAGGCTTGATGGAACCATGTAAATCCTTATCTTAATAAGCAGCCAAGTTAAATCAATCTTTAAATAAATCCCAGATAAGCTAATAGCAACCAGTCCTCACCAGATGAAAATGATGGCTCTGTGGTCCACTTGAAAATGTGGGTTTTTTCCAGCCTGCTCCCTCTGCAATCTCAGGCCAGGCTGGGTGTCGACTGACGAGTTTGTATCCCAGTTCAGCTTGCCAATGTCTTTACATCCCTCTTTTTATTCGCATTCTGGTTTCTTTTGCAGGCACTTTCGCTACGGAGCCCCTCCTGTAATTAATCCACTGGGCACTCGTTTTCCTGCAAATGCGACCGTCCGTCCGTCCTATAACATAAGCATCACTCTGAGCAGTGCTGTGCAAAACACCACCTTTGTGAACGTCACCACCCCTGCTGCCGGAGACTGGTTCATCGCTGCCCATCTCCCTGAGGCTGCTGGCAGGATTGAAGTGAAGGTGAGGGTCCTGGTGAGCGTCTCGGCCGTCGTACTCTGCCCAGCGCATCTCGCCACAGCTGACCCATCTGCTCTCCTCTCCTGCAGGGTTTCTCCACTCCATGCCCCTATATGTTCCAGGCAGATATGTTTGTCCTCAGACTCGCTGATATGCCAGTTCTGGAGCCTGGTGTTGCCGTGCCACAAACCGTCGTCTCGCCTGCTAAGCCGCTGCATGTCAAGTGAGTGAGAGCAGTGGATGGAAAGACTTGGGGCCATGGCGGGGTGGGGTTTCCCATGGGTGCTGCTTAGGGGAAGCCACTGTTGTTCCCACGTGGAGCTGGAGCTGGGGGGGTCTCCGAGCCTGTTTGCCGAGCTCCCTGCAGCAGTGGTAGGGTTTGCACGGGGAACACACGAGCACCCTTATCCAGCTCTTTCCAGGTGGTCTTACAGGTTCAGCTGCAGGAATTTTAGTTCTTTGAGATGTTTCCCTTGGGAAGGATTTTCACGACACCAGCCAGGGCAATCTGGTTCTTGCCAAAAAGCCCCAGAGACCACAGTGGGTCATGGCTGGCTTGTGTTGAGAGTACAAGCTCTGCAAACTGCTGGTCCCTCCTCCTGCAGGGTCTTCGTTCCCAAGCATGCCGCAGGGATGCGGTTTGAGCTGCGAAGCTGCGTGACAAGTGAGCAGAAAGCTTGCGCCATGCGGGTAACGCTGGGCTCCATCACACTGCCTCAGTCCTTCCAGAGGATCATCACCTGCACGGGGAACGTAAACTGCAGCCTGGCCCTGGACTCGCCCCCCTGGGAGAAGTGGCTGCAGATCATGGTGGAGAGTCTCGGCGCTGCCAATGCCAGTGTGTCGGTGGAGATGCTGGCTTCTTTCACAGGTGGGCTTCCACTTTCTCTAGCCCTATGGGAAGGACTAGAGAGAACTTTGTGTCTGCTGTGTCTCTCTTCGGCCTTTGGGAGGCTGGCTGTAGTGGCCTGCGTTCCCCAGCGTGCTGGGCATAACCTTGGGGGCTGAGACCTTGTTGTTGCTTTGGGGTCAAAAGTGAAGGCTCCAGTGTTCGCCCAAGAGGGATATTCCCTGGAGCTGCCTGTTGTGGAAATGCCTGAAAAGTTCAGGGTCTCTGAAGCGATGATATTTTCCAAAGGCTGTTTGGGAAGCAGTGGCTGGCTTAAAATCTGGTGGGGAGAATAGTTTTGGGTAGATGCACCAGACTGTAATGATATGTTGACTATTGATTGTCCATAAGCTGGCTACAGACAGGAAACCATCTCACAGAGGTTTACTTGGAGTAATGTCTTGGGTAGTAGTGAGGGGATGTCACCATTTCAGGTGACGCCTCGTGACTCAGGAGGTCACAAAGTCCTTGTGGCAGTGATAGGCACCTTTGCATCCTCTTATTACGTGACCATAATCCCTGTTTGACTCCTGGAAGCTCACCAAATAGGTACATTTTTAAAGTTTTCTTCTGCTGGAGGTTCTACCATCCCCTCCTCAAAGCAGAGGCTCATCCCATGTGCTGGAGGGCCTGGCGCTGGCAGCTGAGCTGTTAGACTAGGGTCTCTGGGAGCGACGGACAGGCTCCAGCAGTGGGACTCCAAGAGTCACATTCAGCTCCATCTGCCATGACATGATGGCTTGTGCCTGTAGCTACACTGGGGTAGCTTCTCTCTTCTGCTCAGCCTTGTCTGCTCACGTCTAGGGAGCTGGTAGAGACTTTTATGCAGCCTGTGGTTATGGGACAGCTAAGTGCTCACTGCTACTGGCTGCTGAATACTCCCTGGGTACGTTGATGTGTTACGATGCTGTGCGTTATCCCTTCTTCTCTTCCCCTTCCCTGCCCTGCAGCTCCAGGGTGCTTCCACCCACTGTACCACTGTCAGGCTTCCATCAGCGTCCCAACTTGCGGATGCTGATGGTAGAGTCCCCCTGCAAAGATGGTGCCTTTCAGGGGCTGTGGCCCATACTGCAGTGCATGCACCAGTGAAATACCCCCAGTCTGTGCTATCACTTGAAGGTCTGGAGCTGCTGGGACCCTGCCTGGATGAGGTGCTAGTCCTGGCTGTGCTGATTCCTCTCCTTTTTTTGCTTTACAGCTTGCAGGCCAGGAAGTACCAGTTCATTCCTTAACTTCAGCAGCCTAAACCAGAGCCAGACTGGTCCCAGACCAGGTAGCGCAGGAGCAGCAGGGAGCTCCACTCTGTCTGCCGGAGAAGCTTCACGCAACGCGTCCAGCCAGAGGAGCTTCTGTCTGCAGAACCAGCCCGTCGTTCGTGAGGACCTGGATGTGGTGTCTGTGCGCTACAGGCTCTTGAATAGTCCCAGCGTTCCCGTGAACTCCCTCTCCCCGACCCTCCTCCTCCTCAACCTGAACACTGGCATGGACAGCGGGGGTTCCCTCGTGGTCAGTCTCCTGCTTAACAAGGTGCGGAGGCTGATTGATGGGATTGTCTCCCCTCTGCAGGGCTTTGGACCTGCTCCTGGGCTGGTTTGTCAGCAAACTCCAGGGGTTGTAGGTACCAGTGGGACTATTTCTCTTTCTTTTTTGTTGTCACAAAACACTCTGAGCCTGTTTTAGCTGCTTCCAGCATGTCCCACCTGCCAGCCCCAATTCAAATGCCACAGCTTGCTGGCATGTGGTGGCAGTGACGCAGAGGAGGCGAAACGGAAAGCAGCTGCAATGCCATCTTCTCCACGGGAGCCTGGCACCTTGCCACCAGGAGCGGAGACTGAGCAGGGAAACCCAGGGATGTTCCTGCCCGAGTTGCTGATTCCCAAGCTCCTTCAGTGACCCCCCAAAATCAGCCCCCTGAAATTCTATGAAACTTCCTGAGGGCTGGAGCAGGGCTCAGCCCTGATGTCCTGCTCCCTCTCACTTCTGCCACCCTGTGCTCGTGCTGAAGCGATGTCTGAGTGTCCCAGCTTTGGGGCAGTTCCCCCCGTGCAGTCCCCCGGGAGGCTCCCTTGCCTTTCAGCCAGCGTGTAAGGCGGTGGCAGGGTGCGGTGAACACGGGTTTGCCCAGAAAGAGCTGCTGAATTGATGGGTGACCTTGATCTGCAGGATTTAGTGTCGCCTGCTGCTCCCGTGTACCGTGGGCAGCGTGGGAGATGAATTGTGCAGGGGGGTGGCATCGGGGCGCTCTGATGTGGGGACACTGCTCTGTTTGCACAGACGACCGTGAGCCTGGGCAATGCCACCGTGGTTGCGTGCGTGAGTGCTGCTTCTCCGGTGCTGTCCCTCAATGCCACGCAGAACTGCAGCACAGGTATGAGAGCCGCTGGCGCCCGCCGCCGGCTCAGCTACGCCATCTCAGAGCTTTGCTTTTAGACCTTGTGAGCTATTAACTGACCCAGGACTTTGTGGGGTGTCCCAGGGAAGCTGATTTTGGCACAAGCCCTCCTGACGTCTTCATGCTGACATGTGCCCAGGGGTGCAGGGGTGCAGATGCTAGTCTGGCACCCGGAGTTAGCCTCCGCCAAAGGAAGGTCTGGTACCGGCTGGGGCTCTTCCAGCCTCGTTGGCAGGAGGTTTGGGGATGGTCAAGGCATTGCTGGTGTGCAGAGAAGCTGAGCTCCGCACTGGAGGACTAGCCAAGCAAACAGGCTGTTCCAAGTGCCTGTGCTGTCTAGACAGGTACCGAGAGCTGAGATGAAAGACAAAACAAGGGTCTCAGGAGCAAGGGTCTTCTCCATCCCCCCTGGTGCCTCCTGAGGACGGGAGCAAGGAGCCACAGGAGCATCTGATTCTATGCAACTGGTCTCAGCCTGGGATTGCCGCGGGCTCTTCTCCCCTAGTCCTGGCCCATCACAGCACTCTCTTTTCTTTAAGCCTTTTTCCAGGGCTACCCTCTAAGCGTGAGCACGTCCTCTGCGGAAGCGATGCTGATTGTCCTGTACCCACAGACGGATGACTGGTTCCTCTCCCTGCAGCTCATCTGCCCGAAGGGCCAGGGGTGAGTCTGCTGTGTCATCCCGCCTTGGGGCCGGTTCAGAGCACTCTGCCTGTGTGTCCCGCTGCCCTTGACTAGCGTGAGCAAAACCGAACCTCTGTCCTCACTGCCGTGCCGTGGGCTTGTCTCACCTGGTAGGGGTGAAGCCGTGGCTGCGGAGGGGGAAGGAGGCGGGTGGTGGTGCCGACTTGCTCTTTTGTGAGCACCCAAGCAGCTTGCCTGGTGCCCAGCTGGCATGTCTCATGCAGACCGCGGGTGGCAGAGCCTGTCTGGATGAGCTTCCCCTTCCCCAGGTGGATTTTGAAGTGATAAATTGGTAAATGCTGCTGTTACTCCTTCGAGGGGTCTCTGAAATGCAGGCAGTTGTGTCCACAGTCCTGCGGTTTGCCTTCCTGCTGGTTCCTTGCGTAAGGGGCCAAGCACACGCTGTAAAACAGTACTGGTGATGCTGGGCTTGGGTACTGGGGCCTGCTGTGGGGGTCTGGGGAGAGCTGACTCCTGCCTGCGCGTCGGTTTGGCAGTCCGAGTGGAGAGGGAGCCGACTCTGCTCCTAGCTCTCCGGAGGGATGGAGCAGATCCGGCAATAGCGGGGAGCTTGCGTGCAGGAGCATGGCCTGCCCCTCCGGAGCAGGGTGCTCCCTGGGCACGAGGCTGCCCCGAAGGAGCGGGTGCCAACGCAACCTGCTCTCCTTGCAGTGAATGTAATGCCGCAGAAGCCAAAGTGACTGTCTTCGCATACCTCACCCCCTGCTTCAATGACTGCGGGCCGTACGGACAGTGCAGCCTCCTGAGAAGACACGGCTACCTCTACGCTGGCTGCAGCTGCAAGGCTGGTGAGCGCGTTTTCCTCCCTCCATCCATCCTTGCCATCCCTCCCAAGGAGAGGCCACATTTTTCGGTGGTGGTGTTTGGGTAGGGGAGCCTGGGGTCTGCCGTGGCTGCCAGGGACAGCCTGAGGTCGCCGTGCCTGCCCAGGGAGCCCTCGGCACCCGCGGTGGCCTCTTTGGGAGCATCCTGACTTCCCCGAGGGGTGCTGCGTTTTGGGAAGCACAGAGCACCCCGGGGGAAATGGGGAATCGGGCTGAGGACAGCTTTCTGCTCAACGGTCATTTCGCTTCCAGCTTGGAGATTCCCAGGGCTTGGAGAGGCGCTTCTGAGCATCCCCAAAGCCATCAGGGTGCCGGCAGGGCTGCCTGAAAGAGCGTCAGGGCCTGTGCCTTAGGGCGGTTTGTTACGAGGGTCCGGATTAGGGATGGGATGAGGCCAGGCTGCGGTCCCTGTCCGTGCTTTGCCACGGTGCTCTGTCTCCTGCCGAGAGCCAGCACACAGGCCAGCCCTTAGACTCAGAGGTGCCCCTGGAGGAGGAACATCTGTGTCAGCTGCTAATTATCTTAATGGGATGAGAAGACTGGGCAGGAGTCAGCGGTGTAGGGAAGATGAGAGCCCTGCTGTGCTTGGGTGGGTACGTGTACCTGTTCTCAGCAGGAGGACAGGGCAAAATGTGGTTCACTGCTGCTTTGGGCCTGAGCCAGGACGTCCCTGCTGTCTGCTGCAGTGCTGGTGCTGGGCGAGGAGCGAGGTGGAGAACAGCATCCTAATTTCCCCGAGGGGTGCCAGGTTCTGGGAAGCACAGAGCACCCCAGGGGAGCTGGGGAATCGGGCTGAGGACAGCTTTCTGCTGAATCACTCAGAGCAAAATGCCCCATCTGCATATTCGTGACCCAGAAATAAACTGGAGAGAGCAGCCTCCCCGGGCCCTGCCTGGCAGGGAGCCGGCAGAAGGGGCAGGGCGGCTGGCTTGGTCTCTAGTGGCACTGTAATGGATGGATGCTGCTTTTAACTCTGCTTGTTGACCGTGGAGTGCCTGCACGTACCCCGGCTGCCCTGTGACTGACCTCCTTTCCCCAAAAGAAGGGCATGGGCATCCTAATCTTGAATTAAAAAAAAAAAAAAAAAGAAGAAAAGGCAGGTTTGTGTTTGTAGAAGACTCTCTCAGCTCAGTCCTTGGTATCCTGTCGGCAGGCTGAGAATTGACCCCCCTGTCAAGCCTCGAGCATGCCCTGCCCTCTAGGAAGTTTTCAGTCCCGCCTGCCCTGCGCAGACCGGGATGTCACCCTGGTCTGCGGCAGCGGGTTTGGTCACCCTGGAGAAGAGGAGTTGGAGGGGGGTCAAATCACACCTTCCGCTGCCCGCAGGAGCAGCCGGGCTTTTCTGGAGGAGCGCAGGGAAAGGGCAAGAGGCCACAGACGCAGGCTGCAGCAAGGGAACTTCCATCTGATTGAAGAAGACAAATTTCCCCCCATCAGAGTTGTTCAGCTTTGCACAGTAACCAGGTCTCCATCCTTGGAGATCTTCAAAACTCCGCTGGGCAAGGCCCAGAGCAACCTGAGCTGGCTTTGCAGTCTGCCCTGCTGTGACAGGAGGTAGGACAGGAGCCCGATGGCTTCCTCAATGTTGTGGATCACTCTTCACCCTGGTTTCTGGGATCTGTAGGGAGCTTGCACCCAGCTTACGCCATCATCCAAAGCATCTGAGCCTCAAACGCTTAATGTATTACCCGCAAGTAGCATGCGTGTTGAGTTACTGTAGGGATGAAAAGTACCAGCCTGGACAGGCCCACACTGTACGTAGAATGGCCCGTGCTACGTGGGGACAACCTGGGGGACGTCCTCAGAGCAGACACGGGGCTCTGCTGGGGTTCCCAAGGCTTCCCGCAGCAGAGCATGCGATGAGTAACGAGACCATCCTGAGAACAGGAGTGTGAGTGGCTGATGGAGCAAGGGAGGGGAGGCCAGGAGGTAGTCCTGGGGTGCGATTGCTTCTTCTGAGGAGTCCCAGGCTCCCGCTGGGTTCTCGGGAGGACAAGGCAGGGCATGCGAGATCCATACAAGCCTCTCCACTCCACAGGTTGGGGCGGGTGGAGCTGCACGGATGATACCAAGGCCCAGTCTGTCGGTGTGCAGAACCTGGCCACCCTCCTGCTCACCCTGAGCAACCTCATGTTCCTGCCGGCGATAGTGGTTGCTGTTTATCGCTACTACCTGGTGGAGGCCTCCGTCTACACCTACACCATGTTCTTCTCCACGGTAGGGATTGCCTTTTGTCGGGTCCCCTGTCAGCTCCCCCTGAGCGTCAGGGATGCTGCATCGGACTGAAGTCCTTGTGGAGCAGTCCATCCTGGAGCTCCACAAGGAGCTTCTAGGATCATTGGACAAGCACCTCCATGGACATGTCCTGCCCCTTCAGAGCTTGGCAGGAGAGTTATTTTCACTGGGCTCTTCCACCCACACTGTGGGTGCTGGTATTTGGGGGTGGGTCCTCAGGGAGCTGAGATGGGGTTGGAGCATTGCGCACTTGAAGGGTGCTCTCCCAGAAGCTCTCGGCTGCTGCTGGGAGGGTGCAGGTTGATGGTTGCTCTCGTCTGCTTTCCGTAATGCCACGGTGGTTTGGTGGAGCTTCCTGGAGGCACTGCCAGGAGGGATCGTGGCTACCACAGCCTTCTCCTGTCTCTCCTTCTCCGAAAGCTGTGTGCTGCTGCTGGATTCATGCTACCCTTTGCCTTTGTCCCCGGCTCTAGTTCTACCACGCGTGTGACCAGCCAGGCGTCGCGGTGATGTGCATCATGGACTACGACACACTACAGTACTGTGACTTTTTGGGCTCTGTGGTGTCCATCTGGGTGACGATCCTGTGCATGTCCCGGGTGAAGAAGATCCTGAAATACGTGAGTGTCAGGTAACGCTGCGCGGCAGGGCCAGACCTGAGCCAGCCAAGCTGCGGGTGGCCCTGCTGAGCCCTCTCATGGCTGTATTTTAATAACACAGCCCAGCCTGGTGACAAAGCCTGTTTGTCACCCAATGCCACCCTTATTTTTAAACCAGTGGGTTGTTTTGTCCCAGGAGTTTGGGTCGTGAACCTGCATGCTTGTAGGGACTGGGCCTGAAGGGACTGAGGTTTGTGGGAAAGGTTTGTGGGTCCTCTAGTTTCTCCTTCTGAAGGTGCAGCTCCTGAGTCCTGCATACATGCAGGGCTGGGTGGCCAGGAGGTGAGGTTCTGCCTGCCTCTGGCGTGGCTGGCTGCGCTCTGGCAGCAGATGAGCTGTTGACAACAGTGGTGGTGTCTCATTCCCAGGTCCTTTTCATCTTGGGGACCCTGTTAATTGCCATGTCCCTGCAGCTGGACCGCAGAGGGGTGTGGAACATGATGGGTCCCTGCCTCTTTGCCCTTGTCATCATGATCGCAGCGTGGGTAAGTATGGGCAGTCAGGCAGGACCTGCTGCCCTTAGCTCCCCTCTGGAGAATGATGGTGGCAGAGCAGACCCCAGGCTCCAGCCCGTCCACAAGGAGGGCTTGATCTCCTTGAAACGCCTGGGTGGAGGGAGGGCAGGGCAAGGGATTCGCTGTCCATCCCTCCAGTAGCTGAGAAATCCCCCGGTTACGGGTCTCAGCACGGTCCTGGATCAGGCAGCGCTGCCTGTTTCCCCCTGCCTAAACTTCTGGTTGGCTGCTTAACCCTTCTGTGCTCTCACACCTCCAGATTTACCACGGAGTGAAGCGCAGACACTGCTACCCCTCCTCATGGAAGCGCTGGGTTTTCTACCTCCTCCCGGGGATCACCTTGGCTTTCATCGCCATCTCCGTGTATGCGTTCATGGAAACCAATGAGAACTATTACTACACCCACAGCATCTGGCACGTGCTGGTGGCTTGCAGCGTTGCTTTCCTGCTTCCTCCTCGGGACAAGCATAAGAAGCCCTGGGCCTGGTCGCAGAAGCTCACTTGTCGCTATCAGATCTGCCAGAACGACCGTGAGGAGCTCTATGCTGTGACCTGAAACTGCTCGGCTCCCGGTCGCAGAGGTGGAGGGCTGGTGAGGCTGCTCTTCGCCCGTGCTGCCCCGCTCTCGCACGTCGGCAATCCTCTTACGTGCTCGTTCACTGGCCGGGAGAGCGCAATATGGACCAGGTTTAAAGATGAAGATGGTGGGCTTGTCTTGTGAAGGCAAGTTTGAGCCCACCTCTGCTTTTCTGCTGGGATGGGGCGGGCTCTTCATGGTTCTAGATCAAGGAATAGCCCGTCCCCCACCTCCCCATGGCCCTGGGGGAAATCACTAACCCTTCCTCCCCTCCTGCTGCATCCGTGAGGCTTGGGCTTAGCCCACGCTGAGCTGGAGCCAGGGCTTTGGCTGCTGGGCTTTTCCCTGCAGACCCTGTCCTAGCAGAGGGCTGTGGGACGGGGATTTCCCCTGCCATCCTGCAATCAGCATTTGAACCCAAGAGAAGAACGGGTTTCTTCTGATCTGGGGGGCAAATGCTGCCACGTGCCCTTGGTGCTGATGGGGAGGGAGGGAGCTGATTTGGGCATGCGCTGGGCCCTTGGTCGCCGTCTCCACAGGGGTCTGGAGCCTCTCTCCCCATGAAACAGGCGGTGCTGCTCTTACCTGGTCCTGATTCTGCAGGGGCAAGAACGAGGCCGGGACTTGGGCCCTGGATTCAGGATCAGACTTGGCAGGAATGTGAAAAAAACCCATTTGGGGACGTGCAAAAGGCATCAGCAGCATCTCGCCCAGAGCTGTGAAACCCACGGCAGTGCAGGGTTTAGTCTAAGTTTAACTTTAGCCCTCTTAGCTCATCTGGAAGGAGCCAGGCTGCTACACTGTCCCCTTCCTCTCTCAATGTTCAGGTATTCACAGTCTTCCTCCCCTTTTGTGGGTTCGGCATGTCCGCGGCTCTGCCGGGGCAGCGTAGGTGGTCCAGGATGGCGTCCGAGCTGCGCACCCCCGGCTCCTCCAGCCCGCTGTGCCTCGGAGGCTGGCTGCGCTGCAGAGTCGCGGCTGATCTGAGGCCACCGGCAGTGTCCCACCCCAGCCAGGAGCATCGCCGTGGGCTCCCTGGATGGCTACCGTCTCCTTTGCAGCCTCTGTCTCGCCTTAGCCTTACTATAGGGCACGCAGGCGTCAGAAAGCAAGGGCAGAAACTTGGCAACCAGGAAAGTTGTCTTTGCCCATCCTTATTCTATAGATAAGGGCTGAAATACATGGTTCCTTGCTGGTTTACACCAGCTGTGGTCGGTCTGGTGTGTGCTGCTGGGAGCCCGTCCACGGAGCCTTTCCTCAGGTGGCTTTGGGGAGGAAAGAGCTATTAATGAAGGATTTGTCTCCTAGTTTATAGGAAACAGGGTTATTTCTTTGCTTTGAAAAGCGCCCAGCCTTCTGCTCAGCTCTGCACTTTATCCCTCTCCCTCCCCTTCCTCTGCAAACTCCGACTTCTTAAGCAGACGCGGGGCGAGCGAAGGGGTGTCGTCACCCACGTCCCCTGCCTTTCCTTTTGCTGCTGCCACCCACCGCACCGGCAGCACGGCGGGGGGACCTGGGGCCCGTGGGGCTTCCTCGAACTTTTATCACTTTTAGGCACTTTTTCCCCCCCCTCTCTGTTTGCACAGCGGCGTTGCAGCCCCGGCGCTGTGGCAGGCGACCGCCGCTCCTTCGCAGCCCTGCTGTGCCAGGCCGCCGGCCGGGCCCGGGTGCTGCCGGTTACCAGAGAAAGCAATAATTCCTCAAATAATTCCTCAAATAATTCCTCGTCGGGCCTTTTCCTTCAGGGGCTCCCGCCCTGCGAAGCAGGAGAAGCCTTGGGGCGAGAAATCCCGCTGACGTGATTGTTTCTTTGGTGTTTGATCGTTGAAATTCTGCTTTTGCTCCCCCCGCCACTCTGGGCCCTGGCACAGCGCTGTGTCAGGTGCCCGGGGAGGGGGGTTAATTATTTTGGGTAAAATCTGAGCGAATTCCTGTGTCTGGGGAAAAAAAGGTGGTGTGTTTTTTTTTTTTTTCTTTGCTGTTATTTTACCTGTGATTATTTTATACGGTAAATTTTAAAGCTTACAGTTTTATAATTTAATAAAGGTAATGGTATTTGAGGGCAAGTACGTGGTGCCTGGAGTTCACAGCGGCGGGCTGAGGGCAGCACGGCACTTCCCAGGCGGCCGAAACGCGGGCGCGGCGCGGCCCCTGCCGGCCGCCGTCGTTCCCCCCGCGGCCCGTCCGCGCCAGCCAATGAGAGGCGGCCCCGGCCGCGGTGGCCGCTGGGAGCGGAAGCGGGCGGCGGTGGCGGCGGGAGGGCGATGCCGCTGCACCGGTACGCGCCGCGGCTCTGGCCCGCCCTGCGGCTGCGGGAGGGCATCTGTGCGCGGCTGCCCGAGCACTACCTGGCGGCGCTGCAGGACGACACGCCGCCCACGCCCGTGCACTGGCGGCCGCTGGGCGTGCGCTACCGGCGGAACCCGCGCACCGGCGAGCGGGAGCGCGTGCAGGACGTGCCGGTGCCGGTGTACCTGCCGCCCGCCGCCCACGAGGGGCTCTGGGGCGGCGAGGGCTGGATCCGCGGCTTCCGATATGCCCGCAACGACAAGGTGAGCGCTCCGGCCTTTCCTTACCCCGGGCCGGCGTTACCGGGCCTGCGGAGGAGTCCCAGGCGACCAGGGCCTGCTGGCAGCGGCCTCCGCCTTCCCCTCCGGCGCGGGGCCGTGTCTTGGGCGGCCCCTGGTGCAGGCTCGGCCCGCGTCGGCGGGCAGCAGCAGCAGCATCCCCGGGCCCTGACGGGCGGTCTCTGCCCAGCTCTCCACCAGGCTGCCCAAGACGTGGAAGCCGCAGCTCTTCGAGCGGCAGTTCTACAGCGAGATCCTCGACGCCACGCTGACCATCACCGTCACCATGCGCACGCTGGACCTCATCGACGAGGCCTACGGCTTTGACTTCTACATCCTCAAGGTAAGGCCCTGCGCCCGGCGGGGCTCACTCTGCAGCAGCCTCAGCCAGGCGGGTCTGCCCCCACGCCGCCCTGGCTCAGGGGCTTGCAGGCATCTGCTGCCCTTAATGTATTAGTACAGGTCTAAAGCTTCCAGCCCTTAATACTCTCTTGATTGGAGCCCTTGGTATTAAAAATCAGAACTGTGATCAAATTAGCTCCAGAATAAATCCAAGGGACTTTTCCCTTCTCATAATGTGTGTCCTGAGAGCCTCTCCAGCGTGCGGATAAACTGCCAGTGTTGTCTACGTGCTGACAGACGTGCGTGTTCTCTAGCAGCTGGTCTCTTGGTGCAATTTAACATCTTTAACTTTATTTATTATATTTATTATATATATTTATTATATATTATATATAACTTTATTTATTATATTTAACTATATTTATTATATATTATAAATTTAACACTTTATTTCTCCAGACTCCAAAAGCCGATATGTGCTCAAAGCTCGGGATGGATTTGAAGCGAACGATGCTGCTGCGACTTGCACGGCGGGATCCTAAACTGCATCCCGATGATCCAGCCAGAAGAGAGGCGATCTATAATAAGTACCAGGTGGGTGCCTGACCTGCAGTTCCTGCCCACTGTCTGCAGTGGTGTTTGCTGGTTATCCAGACTGATAATGCCCTGATCACTCTGTCGCAGTATAAACCAGTGTTAATGCTTCTGCGTTTAAGGGTTAAGGGTATGGGCAAAGAAGATTTAAACATCGTTTGTCAGGTTTTTCTTGTCTTTCTGTGGGCTGCTAATTTCTGTACTGATCATTTAGGAAGACAAAAGCCTGTATTTTTGCTGTGATCGAGGTCAGTGAGGGTCTGCAATAAGCACTGGTAGGAGCTGGCACTGCCAACAGCAGCGAGAATTTGTACTAGCGCTGCAGCGAGGAGCCCAGACTGCCTGTGTGCAGTTTGGTTTTGTGCAGCTGGGGGTGGTTGCCAGCATAGAATCACCTCCAGCATCCACGGTCCGTGGAGTTGTGCTGAGAAACAGCCCCAGAACTACACAGAGGAGAGGCACAGCAGCAGACAGGACTGATCAGAGGAAGCAGGACCCTGGTGAAGGGAAAAGGAGAGAAGGGAAGTGGACTTGGGTTGCCAGAAATGAGGCAACAGTGTTTTAAGGTTTATCCGTAGTAACATTCCTACTGGATCGCATGTTTGTGTGAGTTGGGCATAGAGAGGATTTGCGTCTTCGTTACCTGGAAAGACTGTACCGCCTGCTCCTTCTTTTATCACAGGAATTTGTGATCCCAGAAGAGGAAGCTGAATGGGTTGGCTTGAGTTTAGAAGAAGCAATAGAAAAACAGAGGCTCCTAGAAAAAAAGGTGAGTTCCTGAGGCAGTGCTTAGCACCGAGGTGTCTCAGCTGCATCAGGCTGCACGTCCAGCTGATCTGAGCAGCCTGAGCACTCCTCAGCGGTCAAAGTGGTGCTCCGAAACTCCTGAGCAGCCACGTGAGCCCAGTTAAATTTGGGTGCCCAAAACATGGGGCACATTGTAAAACCAGATCCCCTGATCAGGGGAGAGATATTTAGGGGGCTGGCTCATATCTCCTGCCCCGTTGCGTGAACATCTTTGCCTTTGGTTGCCTTCTGCTCTATACTTGTGCTTTGGGACGCGTGGATACAAGCTCAGGGCTCGCTCAGTTTGTCACCCTCTGTCGCTGCAGCTCGCTTGTTAGAAGTAATATGCAGAGGAGGGTGCACCAGGGAGCTGCTGGGGCAAAAGGGCTTCCTGGGGTGGTGGGGTCCCTGGTGACGTTTCCCCCAGACCTGTTGGCTCCCGTTGCGGCTGCAGCAGGGATGGAAAGGTCAGGAGCACTGACTGCGTGAGGTGGTGCTGGGCCCTGTGGGGTCCAGCTTCTTCAAGGAGTATGTTCACCCAACGTGGCTTCCGTGTAGCTCTGATTTAGGGCAACGTGAGGAGGGAGGGAAGCATTTTTAGAAGAAAAGGCATCCTTGGGAGCTACTGATGGTTCTCGAATGCAGGCAGCACTGGGAAAGTTGGTGAATGTCCCACACAGGTGCCTGTCATGTTTGAGGCAAGGTTACAGAGCTGAGCAGCAGCTGTGTCTGGAGGAGTAGCATAGCAGGTTGTCTTCTTCAGCCGCTGAAAGAAACCTGGCCCATCTTCCTCTGGTTTTAACTGTTAACGCTCCGGCAGCACTGGCTCCTTGGGCTCTCCATTAGATTTCACCCCTTGCTGCTGCTCAAGTTCACTCCTTTTAAGTGGTTTACCCTCTGCTTGGTTTCAGGACCCTGTCCCACTCTTTAAGGTGTATGCTGAAGAGCTCGTCAACCAACTGAAAGAACAGGCGCTGCAGAAGCAGTAGAAAGAAAGAAACCTTTGGAGCAAAACCCCTGCTGCAGATCAAGCTGTGGGGTTCAGTGAGTCTTCTGTCTGAACCACGTTGTGTGGAAGGGGCCACGTGAAGAGCGTGGCCAGGAGCATGTTGCAGTTCCTGAAGTCTAATGACAACCTAAATGCAGTGAGGAACTGTTCCTGTAGGCTGAGGGAAGAATTTCTGTCCTGTGGCCTCTGAAAGCGTTCTTGTAAGACTGACTTAATGTGGTTCTTCTGCCTGTACAAGTCGTTGGCTGCTGTTGAGAGCTTGATCACAATATAAAATGAAATATGCATTTTGGGAATATCAGTAAACTTTTCTCTGATAGTCATTGCTCATTAGTGTATTCTAGCAGGGACTGTGAGACATGGTGGGGTGACTTAGATCAGTCCCCAGCCTTCTGCAGCAGAGACGATTGTGCCCCGAAAGCGTGACCCCAAACCCCTGCCTCAGGCGGTGCCTGCCAGCAGGTGGGGCTGAGCTCCCCGGCCGCAGTCGCTGGCCATACACCTCACTCTAACCCCTTGTTTTTTTGTTTGAAGTTGGTGATTTTTAAATCTTTTGTTTTGTAAAAATGTAGTTGAAGTGGGTGTTCAAGCCTTTGCTCCTGTCTGGCAACAAGGGACTGAAAAGCGCTTACCAGAACTACACGCTGGTGAACAGGGCTGTGCACCACTGGTGTCGTCATGGTCCTGCAGTGGGTTTCTGGCTGGAGAAAAAGCAGCCTCTCCTCCCTTTCCCTTCAGCTCTGAGGTGAGGGACAAGCGCAGAGCTTGCAGGAAGGACCTCGTGCGATCCCTATCTCTGAATTGTCACCCCAGGAAGAGACTTTGCCTTAACCTCGCCTTGGGATGAGACGTGTTCCCCCTCTCTAGCACATGAGGGCAAGTCATGGTCTCGGTTTCTGAGCCCCAGGACCTGTGATAAGAGAGAAACTGGGCTTGTAGAGCAGTGTGTGGCTGGTCCTCTCTGCACTGGAATGGAGTGGGACCACAGGGGAGCAGAAATTCCCAGTGCCTTAACATCTGCCTTAAAGACTTGGAAGAGAGGTGCTGCGGGGGTGGTTGCTGGGTAGGCACAGAGCCTCTGCAGGGCTGTGCTAGTGGCTGGGATGAGGGAGGTGATTGAGGTGAACATGACCTTCAGGAAGACCGGACTTCTCTGCTGCTTTTTGGGCCAGGGAATGGGCTTGGAGCCCTCGCAAGGGGTGTTTGAGTCCCCAGGTGAGTGTGGCACGGCCATGCAGCCCTGGGCTGGTTGGTCAGGGGCTGCCAGACTGGGGCTGTGCTGGCTCTGCACAGGGGCAGGAGGCTCAGCACTGCAGGGGACAGGCTGGGTGGCAAAAGCTGGGATGTTTCCAGCCTGCCTGTATGTCTCAGCTCCGGCAAGTCCAGGTTCTCAAGAGCAAACTGGCACAGAAGGTCGCATTTGCCTAATTAATGATTTTGTAGCTAGGCCAGCACAATGACATTTGCTTATCTTCTCCCTCTTCTGCAACTGAGCTGAGTGGGAAGCTGCTGCCCAGCTCCTCGGGGACCCTGACACTCTGCCCTCATTAGAGATAATTAGCTGGGACAAGCTTCTTGTTTGACGGCTCTGCTCATCATTAGGGCTAGCGCAGCTCATGCATTTTAATGCAGCTCTGAGCAAAGCTCCAGACTGTGGCTCCGTTCCGGCCCCTCCCCGTAGCTTTACTGGAATGTGCCGGTGCGGGTCTGGCCTCTCGGGCCCGGTGCAGCTACGGCAGAGCGTGGCTGGCGCCTGCCCGGATCCTGCTCTCAGCTCTGGGGGGGTCCCCGGGTCCTCAGCGCCTCCGCGGTGAGGGGGCTGTGTGGGATGGCCGAGCGGGCGATTATCAGCTGCTCCTCTGTACTGGGGGCCAGCAGGTTTTAGTTCTGTACAATTATCTTCCAGCTGTGTGGTGCCGAGTCTCTCGGGGGAGAGCTTTGGCTGCCCGTCCTCCCCAGCTGCGCTGCTGGTGTTGCCTGTCCTTGAAGTTGACTCTGTTCTTCAGCGCCGCTCATGGTGCGTGCCCGGTCTGCAGGATCTGCTGCCTGGGGAAGGCTTGGTGGGTGCCGAGGGGTAGCGGGAGCTTTTGGCCGGACCTTGGGGAGAGCTCCTGCCCGCTGGGGGCAGGGGGTGCTAATGGGGGCACTGCAAGAGGGCAGTAGGAGCTGCAGGAGCTTCTCCATCAGGAAGCTATTGGGGACGTGGTTAATCCTGCCTTCCGAGTTGGAACCTCCATTCTCTCATCCTGCCTTTGCTGTGAAACCCTCCCCTTGCTCCTTTCCCTGCAGCCATGTTGGATGCGGCCGGGAGCTTCCCCTCGTGGAGATACACTCCTGACTTGAGGAAAGCTGGAAACTCTGCTTGCGGACCAGGGATGCTGCAGCTTCAGGGAATGGTTGCCCAGCCGCAGCCATGCAGGGCTGGCTCGTCCTCCTGCTAGGCAGAGTAGCAAATGTCTCGAGGTGGGGAGGGAGGCCCTGGGCAGCATTCAGGGTGGTTTGGGCAACGATACCCCCAGCCAGGTTACCTTGAGGAGGTGGAGGAATAGCTCGGGGGCCAATGTTAGACCTGTCCTGGTTTTATGCCTGGTTTTATGCAGCTCTGACCACAGATGGAGAACTTGATTCTGCTTGTATGCTGGTAGTGGGTTTGTCTGCCAAGGTGGGCTCAGTCTGGCAGGTATTGGGTTCCTTCGCTGCCCTAGCAAGGGGAATCGGAGGAGCTGGTAGTTTGCCATGACAACGTGTTCCTAGAAAGCCACAGATGCCACAAACCCGCAGGTGCAAATTGGGTGCTGTCAGCTTGAGGCTGCAAATCCACCCCGGGACAGGGGAAGGGCCTGGCCGCCGAGCACAGCTCAGACCCGAGCACCCGCTCGGGCTTCAGCAAAGGTCACCAGGTGCCGTCCGTGTCCCACGCCAGCCACCACGAGGATCCCGAGCACCGCTGCAGCGTGCACGGCAAATACCGACAGGCAGGCTGGGAGCAGAGACCCGGCACCTTGCGAGGACGTGACAGCCACCGACAAACTGCCAGAGAGCCCTGCCCAGGGTCACCTTCAGTTTGGCAGCTTAAGATAAGGCTGGAGATAGCAGTGGAGATTGCTCAGAAGAGGGAACAGTGAAAAATGATCTTGGCAAGACAGCAATGAAAGGAAAAATCCCGAGGAGAACTGGCAGGCCGAGGTTTGTGCCGATCTGCCGATGCAGTTCCTGGGCAAGATGGCTGCTAGCTGGCATCTTGACCGCAGAATCACTTGGCTGTTTTATTTTCCTGTGCAGGGACTGCAGCCAGCGCTGGGAGGACTTCTGACGGGGCAGGAAGACGGGGGTAGTTGTCCGAACCCAACCGTAGCGCTCTGCCTGAGGCCTTCCTGCCCGGCCATCACAGATAAGCATCACGCAGCAGCAGCAGAAGGGGAGGGCCGGGGCCATGCCGTGCTTTGTGCCAGGGCCCGTGAGTCCCCGAGAGCCGCCCTGCAGAGTCACAGCCGGGGAGGCCACCGCGAAGGCCGCCTGCCGCAAGCACGTCTCGTGGTGACAGCCCTTCCCAGTGCCACCAGGGCCAGGGGAAGGTGCGAGGTCCATCACCCACCCGCAGCTGGGCGAGGGGTGACCCCCGTGCCCGGGCGGTTTTGTCTGTTCATGGTTCAAATGGAGAGGGTGGGGGCTGGCTGTGGCAGACGAAACAAGGAGCGGACATGGCCACAAACTGGCAGGTTCAGGTTGGAAATGAGGAAGACCTTCCCCCAGAGAGGGGAGCCCCGGACCGGTCAGTGGAGAGGGGGATCTCCAGCCTTGGCAGTTTTCCAGGTGTTGGTGGGGAAAGCCATGGAATGCAAACGGCGGGCAGGGAGATGCACGCGTGCAGGTATCGGCCACCAGCGCTGGGAAGCCAGAAGGTCAATCCAGGACTGAGAGATTCCTGTTTAATTCATTCCTCAGGTAACAAAAATATGCCGTTCTCTTTAATAGTCCCAGCAAGCCTGCCACAAATATGAAAATGCCCCTTGAAACATGAAATTTAGGCCCGTGTGCTGATTGCAGAGGGGGCTTGGTATCCAATCATCCCCAAACCCAACACTGCAAAACAATAAAGCAGAGAAAAAGTTTAATTGGGGAAAGCACCCAAACTGGAAAAGCCTTGGTTGGGACGGCTGGACTCATTCTGCGGTTTAGCAGCAGCAGGACGCCTATCCTGACTTTGCGGTTCTGAATTCCCAAGTCAGTGTTAGCTGGTTTCTTGAAGCAACGTTTGAATTTTGTCTGTCTCGCTCCTGACTCCCAGCTGACCCAAAAATCAGCTTGAGGTTAAGGCCGTGTTTCTCAACAAACTTATTTTCTTACTCATTTACATTCATGAATTAAACAGCATTTTACATGGAAATTCCCAACAAACCCCTCTGTCCTCAAACAGTAAGTAATATTTTGGGAGCATTAGCAAAAGCAGCGTGTCCCTGCCGTTCATGCTGGTCTCGAAGGCGAGCCTGCGTGTTCCCTCGTGGCTTTGAGGCGCTCGGTTTGGAGTAGCCGTTGCAAAGGGACGTGAATTTTAGGAGCGCTGTGAATCATCGCAAAGCCGGTGTCAGCACCGGTCAAAACTTAGCCTGAAAGTCACCCCCCATCCTATGGCGTTCATCAAGAAGAGATGAGATTTAGAAACTCACTTGGGCAATTCCAGCAAATGCCTTTCAAATATCGCTGCTATGTTTGCTTTCAAATCAACAGGACTCAATTTCTACCAAAAAGCTGGACTCGGACGCTGAGGGCTGTTGCGGCTGGGGGGTACGTGCTGTGCTCACCCCCCCAGCTTTGCTCGCTGCTTGGGGTTTGCTTCGTGGTGTTTAGAGGCGATGGGGAAATGGCAGCAAACGTCCTCGTGGCTCTGCCGGTGAGTAACGTTTGTGACAGGTCATTCCGGAGTTTTGGGATCAAGATGGAGCCAGGCTTATTTCAGAGGGACACAGGGAAGGGCAGGAGGCCATGGGTAAGGGATGTGGGAAATGATGGTTGGAGGGAAGGAAAAACATCTTCCCCAGGAGGGTGGTGCAGCCCTGGGACAGGGTCTGGCGAGGTGGTGGCACCTCCATCCTTGGAGGTTTTCAAAAGGACAGGGCGAGGTCCTGGGTGACCTGCTCTAGCTTTGCAGCCAGCCCTGCTCGGAGCAGGAGGTTGGACTGGAGACCTCCAGAGGTCCTCCCAACCTCACTTTTTCTGTGATGCAGTTGCTGGTAGCTACTCCACCTTGTGAAGCTCCCTGCAAAACAGCCGTCAGCTTGAGGAGGCGCGATGAGTAATGAAGTGGAGGAGACCAGCTACCAAGTGCTGGCTGGAGGGGAAGAGCCCTGTCTGGGCAGGAGGAGAGGGAGTCTAATAGCTCCGCTCCCTCCCTGCTCCGGGGTATGACCGGTCACCATCCTGCCTGAAGCTCCTTCTGCAGCCGTGCGCTGTGCTCTCTCTTCTCCCATCCACCCAAGGAAGTATCTCATGCGCCAAGCCGTCACCTCCCGGAGAAGTGGCTGCGGGCAGGGATGGCGGGATGGAGCCGTTGGCCACGCGCTGGATCACCAGGAGCCCAGCGAAGCGGAACAGCAGAGACAACCTGGCTCTGCGTCAGCATCCCTGGGCATGCCCTGGGGCTGCTGGCCTTGGGCGCTGGTTGGCCGTGCCCCGCAGAAGGTCCTGGTGGCAATCCATGGGTGACTGACGGGTTTCCCGGTCCTGCTGGTTCCTGACGCGCTGCTCGTCCTGGCCAGCTGCCGCGGCCCTGGCGGGGATGAGGCGGGAGGTGGCACGGCCGGTTGTGTCACAGCGAAGCCGGTGGCCGATGTCACAGCACTGGGGCTCTGCTGCGGGCAGCACCCGCGGCTCCGGGGGCAGTGGGGTGAGCCCAGCCTGCAGGCAGACACAGGGGGGTCTGGAGCCTGGGGTGAGGGGGACACGGGCAGATCTGGGGGGGACCTTCGTTTTTATGGTAAGGAGTCAGAAGGAAAAAAAAAACCTCGTAAAATCTACATTAATTCCTGAAAGCGTCTACTCCTGACATGTTCTGGCCGCAATCTCTCCTACAGCCGTGGGCTGAGCTGGACCAGGGGTGCTGGGCACATGGAGCACGGGCGGGTATGTGGAGTTACCCCCGTCCACAGCTCCTGCTGCACGGCACGGGCTCGGATCGGGCTCCTTGGCTGCAGGAGGGAGGGCTGGGGGGCGCGAGGGGCAGCCGTGCCAGCTGGGGACTGCCCACGGGCACCTTTGCCTGGCTGGACTCTGCCGTTCCTGTGCATCTCCATTGCCCGCATTTACCAGGCAGCCATCGCCATGGTAACGCTGAAAATGGTGCTGTTTCAGGCCAGTTAGAGCACTCTGACAAATGCAGAAAATGGCATTTCTGAGACGGGAACAGGGCTTTGCTCGCAGGGCCTCCAGTAGCCGGGGACGTGGCTGCTCGGAGAAGGTCCTCGCAGGAGCCGGTGCCCCCAGGGATGCGTGTCCCAAGCTGGGGTGAAAGGTGGTGGAGGGAGCAGGCGGGACGGAGGTGCTAGGGAAAAGGGAGCAGCCGCCAAGCGAGCTTCTCCGGCAGCGCTCCAGGCATGGACGGGGCTGGGACCGGCAGAGCTCGTCCTTGGGACGACCTCAGGGTCCGAAGCAGCCTGGGGCTGGTACAAGGGATGGGGCAGGCGTTTCATGGAGCTGCATCCTCACCCCACGTCTCAGAGCCGTCCAGCCCCGTGCTGATGTGTCCTAGCTGTCGCTGGATTATTTATCCATGTAAGCAGCAGCCTGTTCCGTTTTGTGAGGCCAGCTCGCTGTTGTACAGTCAGGCTGGATTTTTCCCTGTGTGCCTTTATACAGCCTGACCTCTGCCTGCTTTTTGATCCCCCAGGCAGTCCTGTGCGATGCTTTTACAGCTCCTTCTAGCCAGCCCTCATCTCCTCGCCCCGATCAACCAGGTATCACCAGCAAACCCAATCGCCTCGCTCTTCCCAGCTGCTGGAGGAGCGCCGGGCTGTGCGGAGAGCCCGTGGGGGCTGCCCTGCCCTTCGCACCCCTGCAGAATGCCCGCTTTGTGTTTTAACCAGGTATTTATTCACATGGGGACCTGCCCACTCGTTCCACGGCATCTTAATTTCCTTGACACCCCTTGATACGGACCCCTCCTGAATGTGTGGTGAGACCCAGGAGGACCTTCCCAGCTGAGTCTCACCCGCCCGGCAGGACATGGGGTGACTCTGCCCCGGTAGCCCATACCTATCCATGTGTCCGCTTGTTTTATTCCTTAGGATGTTGTCCATCAACTTCTGGAGCTGGTCGAGGACCTGAGTTTGGTTAAATCCTTCCTCCTGAAAGCCTTGCATGGATTTGGGAGGTGGAAAGTGGTGGGACGTCTTTGCTCCTAACTTTAAGCTGCCTTGCTCCAACTCTGGGAATTGAGCCTTGGCACGCTCTGGCTCCCAGAGCAAAGCTTCGCTGGGCCTGGTATTTTCTCCTCTTCCCCACGTTGTAACCTCTCGGTCTATTTGACATTGAGCTTAAAGTCTTGCTGCAAGGCTTTTTCTCTAGAAATCATTAGCTGTGGCCTTTTCTTTTTGCAACAGTTCTCTACTACCGCTTTTAAAGCGTGGGAGCGGAGCTGGGCACCGGCACCAAAAACTGGGGAAAGCCTCCTTGGATGCAGGCGCCGGGCTAGCAGGCTTCCGCCCGGCCGGGCGGTCCCGGGATGAGCAGAGCCGGGACCTCCCGAAACGCGGAGGTGGGAAATCACCCGCATACAGACCCACTTGTCCGGCTCAGCTCCCCTCTCCTCTGACAATGCTGTGCTCCTCTCGCCTGTCAGCAGTTTTTCCTTGTTTTCTGCATGATACGCTGCGGAAAAAGGAGAATTGAGGCCTTTGCAGGGCTCTGGGGAAGGTACTTTTGTTGGGGGGGGGGCTTGTGGAGCAGCTCTCTGCAGCGGGGTGCGAGATGGTGGGTCCCTTGCGGAGGGGCGAGGAGGTCCCGGGTGGCAGGAGGGGACGGCAGTGGTGGGAGGAGAGGGCGGAGGGTGACGAGATGCTGGCATGGGAGCTGGGGCGGTGGGTGCAGAGCGGGGCCGGTGGGCGTGTGCGGCTAAAGCCGTGATGGCGTGCGGCTAAAGCCGTGCCGGCTCGGGAGCCTGTGAGCCAGGGAGTTACCATGGGAACCGCCGGAGGATGCTCGGGAGGGCAGCGCAGCTCTGCCGGCATGGCTCCGCGGCCTTGGCACCCGCGCCGGGTCCCCAGCCGCGAGCGCAATTGGAAGGCTCCCGTTGCTGGGAGCGGGGCCGGGTGGGCCCCCGGCCCGCAGGTACCTGGAGAGGTACCAGCTTGTCCTCAGCAGAAAGGGAGCGACCCCCTTTCAGCCAAGCCCCAAAGCGCTTCACGGAGAAGCTGCCTTTAAAACAGAGAAAGCGCAAGTGGGAGAGCAACCCCAGGGTGGGACCCGTGGCCAGACAGCAGCGCCCAGGCTGTGCCGAGGCTCCTGGGGTCCTAAACCCCCCTCCCCGTGCCTTGCAGGGCTTCTGCACCCCCCCCTGCCTTGCAGAGCCCGGAGCAGGCCAGCTCCTGCCCCCAAAGCGCAGCCGGCCGCCGGGCAGCAAATGCCTTTAAAGCCCGGGCTGTCACGGCGTCCCTGGCCGCCTGCCTCGCTGCCCTGCGGCGAGCTGGGTGCTGAAGCGCTCGCCTGAATCGGGGCCAGCCACGTCCTGCGAGCCGCTGGCCGGCGTGTTTGTTTAAGCCGAGCCTTCCCAGCCGCCCCAAGCTGGATGCTGACCCGTGCACGGGTGGCAAGAGCCCGGCCCTCGGTGCCTCCCCCCCCAACCCCCGAGCGGGCTGTTTGCCCGGCTGGCCCAGCACCGGGACCAGCTGCGTCGGCAGCGGCTGCTCCGGGCACCAGCCAGCCCCTGCTGGGAACCAGGTTCCCCTGGGAACCAGGCTGCTCCACTTCCCTGGAAGCCTTCGGTGACAACGTTGTCACCAGCCCTTCGCACACCCAGCGGGGCTGTATTGCGTGCATCACCCCCGTACGCTGCCGCCGCCACCTTCCCCGCCCTCGGGAGAGGGGCCGTCCCTTCGCCAGCCCTCCCGGTGTCCCGGGCAGGGTGTGTTTGCTCAGGTGCCCACAAAGTCTGTTCTCAGGGGCATCTCTGCCAACTCGCTGTCAGAGTTAGTGGCCTGCCCTTTCCTGGCTCACCTTGGAACATGTTAAAAGGAAAATCATTATCACATCTGCCAGGCTCCAAACTGCCCTTTCTGGGAGCGGGGCGGTTTGAGGATCAGCTGGTTCATCCCCCAGTTCCTTCAGAAGCCTTGGAGATGCCTCCTGGCCCCATGGCTCCTTGCTGCTCCCTCCTCGGCTGGTTTCACGTTGTCGCCTGTGGTCACTCCGCTTGTCTCTGCCCTCCCCAGCGAGCAGGGTGGGAATCGCCCAGTTCTCTCGCTGCCAGCACCGAAGCAAGGAGCTCGGGCAGCGTCTGCCAGCGCTCCTCCTGCAGCCGCCCTGACGGACTCCTCCCTCTGGGTGGCTGCGAGGAGGGAATGGGAAGATGACCCTGGCTTCCTTTTCCTTTCCCTCAAGCCCACCCTGCTCCTCTCTCGCCCTGCTGCCGGCGAGCTCTCCATTTTCTTAGGGTCTCTCCAGCCCTTAGATTTTCCCTAAGACCCTTTTTTTCCCATTTTCCTGGAACTGCTGTTTGGTGCCAGCGATGACCGGTGGGGCAGGTCCCATGGGGGTGTTCCAGCCGGCGAGGCTGGGCTGGGCGCCCCTTGGCTGTTCCCAGCGTCCGTCCTGGGACCGTGAGGACGGGGACGGGGCCACGCTCCCGCCTGCGGGACCCACCCGGCCAGGAGCACGAACGCTGCTCCGCTGGTCCGTGCTCACGGGTCTGGCAACAAGCCCTGTGTGTATCGCTCTGCCCATCGTCGTTAAACACCCTCCAGGAGTAACGAGGGGCTCCGTGCCTCGCAGACCCAGCAAGGAGCCGGCTCGGCATGAAGGCAGCGGGGCAGGGCGGGTGCCCCAGCATCCCGGCCCCCAGGGATGAGCGTGGCCGGGGGTACGAGCCGCCCCATCCCGGCCGGCACCGCCGGCGGCTCCTACAGAGCCGGAGAAAGGGCCGGGCAGTGCCGGTGCCCGGGCAGAAACCCCCCGCGCTGCGAGCATGAATCGCTAATGGCAGCCATGGGGAAGGAGGGCGGAGGCGATGGAGGACTGTTCGGCCCCGTCCTCGCTCTCCGGAGGAACCGGTGTGAAATCCCCAGGAAAGGCAGAAGCGGCGGCTGGCAGCCTGGTGGCAAGAGCCGGCTGCCGCCAGAGCCTCGCACCCACGGGGCGTCGCGCATCCCCACCCGGAGCCGCTCCTCGGAGGAGGAGGACGGTGAGGGCTGCACGACGGTGCAGGAAAGCCCCGGCATCGAGGCATTGTGGCGGGAGTGATGGGGAAAGGCTGGCCGGGGGGAGGCAGCCGCTTTCTGCAACAGCCTTCAAAGAGTTTTCCTGAAGTGTTACTGCTCTTTAGGGCTTCCTCCTCCGAAAAAAAAAGAAAAGAAGGGAAAAAAAGGCGACGAGGAAGAGCAATCTCTCGGTGCGGGATGAAAGCGGCCTGTCTTGACTATTTACCCAGCAATTATAAGTAAATCGGTGGTGCCTAACGGGGCCGGTTGCCATAGTGACGATGGGATGGAAGGACCAGCATTTGGTCCTGGCCGCAGCCAATCAGGCTGGGAAGCCCAAGCTGCAATATAAAGTAAAGATTCCCATCTTCCAGCCACGCACTTGCCAAGAAAGGGAAATAGGTTCAAGAGTCTGGGGGAAAAAAAGTGCTCCGGACGGCGGCAAGCAGGACGGCTGCTCCCGTCATGGCGGACGGCGAACGCCCGGGCAGGTGAGAAATCCCAACTCTCCCCATCTCCCCGCTTATTGTTCTCCCGCGCCGCGGTCCCCTCCGCCGCCCCACCCCACCCACGCCGCCGCCCCGACCCCTTCGCCCCGGCACCCACAATGAAACCCCCCTTCGGGCGAGAGACAAAGAGAGGCGGGTGGAGAAAGGCTCCACCATTCTCCCCAAATTGCCATCGTAGGCCTTTCAAATCAAATTTCGCAAAGCAGCTTCATCAAAGGCCCCCGGCTGAGAGGCGCGAGCCCCATATTCCTGCCCCCCCGGCAGGTCTGGGGTGGTGCGGCGATCCCACACAAAGTCGGCGCTGCTCCAGAAGTGTCTTTGCAAAAAAAAAAAAAAAAGAGGGGGGAAGAAAAAAAAAAAAGGGGGGAGATGGAGATAAAAAAAAAACGCAAGCGAGAGAGAGCGGCGCCTAAATTGCTCGTCGTCTCCCCATCTCATTACTCGCGACTTCTGAGGACGGGTATTTCCAAAGGCTGCTATGAAAGACTGGGGAGTGGAGCCCCCCCGTATGAGATCAAAGCCCGAGGGCCGGGACGCCGGGGTGTGCCGGAGGAGGGGGCGAGCGGCGGCGGCGCCGCAGGATGGTGGGGGGGAGCCTTCCTCCCCTGCTGCCGCTGCCCTCCATGTTTCCCGGTGTCGCTGCTGCCGCTGCCTGACCCATCTTGCAATGGAGACCAGGGACGGCGGCCGGAGCCCAACGGCTGAAACCGAGACGAGCAAACACCACCGGCCCACAGTTCGGCAACTCTCCCAAAATTCGTGATTAATAAAGGAGCTTATTCCGGCCGGGACCTCTCCAGACGCCTCGAATTGCAGATGAGCAGGCGGCTTCCCCATCGCTCGAGCCCACTCCTTGGGTCTCTTCCCTCCCCACGCCGCGGCACCGCGAGCCCGGCGGGCCACCGGCAGAAGGGCCGAGGACAAAGGCAGGAGGAAGTTGGGCCACTTTCCCTTCCCGCTGCCTCCCTCCAAATTTGGGCTGCTTGCTTCTGCTCAGCGACAGCTTCGGCTCCGGGCGGCGTTCCCACCACCAGCACCACCGGCAGACGGGCGCCCCGTGAGCGGCACGGAAAGCAAACTCACAGATGGTAAAATAAGAGAGTCGTGTAGGGTTCAAAGAGACCTTCTATGTCAATTGTTATATTATTAGGTAAACTCTAAGAAGAAAATCTTTTAATCCACTGTGGCTAATCCAGTCCACTTTTGTTGGCCAGGACATATTCAGCATCAACAAAAGGCTCTGGCCAACGGACACCGGCATACATAATGTATTTATAACTGCGGGAGCCGGCTCGGCGGCAGAAAGAGCCACTGCTTGGGCCAGCAGCGGGGGCCGGGGCGGAGGATTTGCCCGACTTTTATCAGTTTTATTTTCATTTCAAAGAACCCGGCTGATATTTGCACTGCGCCGCTTACCAGGGGGAGCACAAAGAGGGCAGGGATGTTCCCAGCACCGGCCAGCCCCGAAACCCCGCCGGGACCCCGCCGGGACCCCGCCAGGACCCTCGTTCCTCGCCTGCCCCCGGGGCCGGGGCAGCGCCGGGACGGTGGCGGCAGAGAGGGCTGCAAGGACAGGTTTGCCCCGTGCCTGGTTTGGGGGTGACGGTTCCCATGGGGAGTTGGGCACAACTGGGGTGGCTCCCCCCGAAACGGCTGTCGTGGGCTGGCGGGGTCCCCTGGGATTCACCCTGGGAAGGTGCCGTTGTCCTGGGATGGGGGGAGTCACCTTCCCACAAGCACGTGGGATACAACTGATGCGAGGAAAGAGCTGCAAAGGGCCGGCCCCACGAGGTGGAGAGCGGCGCCTGGGTAGACCTTGTCCTCCAAACCCGGGGAAAGCAGAGACCAGAGCTGAGGAACCTGAAAAGCAAATAAAAACCAGCGGTGGCAAAGGGCAGGTGGGACGTGAGCGTGGACCACGTGGCCACAGCCCGGCCGATGCAGGGCCTTCTGGCAGGAGGAGGTGGGAGCTGGTGGGACCGAGCTGAGGTGGGTCAAGGCGGCAGCCACAAGCTGCTGTTTGCGGATGCTGGAGGTGGGCAGGGGACACCAGCCACCCAGCTCCTTCAGGCCACCAGTATGGTCCATCCTGAGCAATGGGCTCCCCCAGGGCAGGGCTGGGTGGGGGCTACGCTGGGTCCACAGCGGGGCAGGAGGGGATGGACGGCCAGGCTGGGTCCGCAGACTGAGCCAGTGATTGAAAACGGCTGTGAAACGCCTGGCTGGTCGGGCGCTGGTGGCCATGGGATGAGAAGGGGACTGAGCAGCAGAGACCTCCACAGAGCAAGGAACCAGGGTCACCAGTGGGGGTGAGCTCACCCAGGAGCTTGTGGTCCTCCCAGGATGCCACTGAGGCAAAAATGTCCTTATTCCCACCGTGGGTAGCTCAGTGCCATCCAAGGCCATCTTGGATGCCGTGAGGATCCTCATGGAGACACAGCAATGGAGGGACCAAAAGGGCCTGTTTCAAAGAGCCCAGAGGGCTTGGCTGGGGTTTGGTCCTCATGAGAAGGGACAGCAAAGGAGACACCTGAGGGAGGGTGGTCACCACATCACCAGATGCTCCCCGAGGTGGGCACAGGGTGTTCAGCCATGGGAGCAGCGCTAACGGGGCACTGATGAGCAGCACCAGTGTAAGTGGCCTGGGGAGCAGAAGAAATGGCCTCCAAGGGATACTGCAAGCCCCAGGTCAAGCTTTTCCGCTTTTGCTGCACTCACAGGTACTTGGAGCCCTCCAGAACTACCGTCTTCCTCAAATGTGGTTAAATTGGCCAGTGCTCAAAAGTTTCTGCAGGGAATGGATGCACATACAGAGTGCAAAGCCACGAGTCACCGGCCCTGGATGGTCCATCTGAGATCCACCAAAAGAGCCAAGGGTCAGGGGGTCAGGGATGTGGATGCCACCCATGAAAGCAGATGCTCTCCAAAAGGCTGGAGTGTCCCGGAGGCTGCCAGGGCACCCCGACTCGCTGAGCCTTCCTGCCCAACCCAGCCCGTTGCTCTAACCAAGGCATCCCCATGATGCATCCAGAGGTCCACCGAGAGCAGAAGCTGCCAGGCCAGACGGACACACAAGGAGCACAAACCTGTGAGAGAGAGGATGAGAATTCAGGCTAAATCACCCATTTTCATCAGTTTAACGGCAGGGGCTGGAGAGGTGCCAGGCTCTGGGCAGCTGTTGAATGTGAGACTGAGCTAAATAGCCTGAGTTAAAGATGTTCAGCGTTGGAGATCTGAAAATATCCCTCCCTTGGGAAAAGGGAGCCATGGACCTCCTCTGCAGGCACCTCTGCTCCTCGTCCCACTGTGGGAGAAGGCTCAGGTGGGCTGGGATGGCTTGCGGCATGGGCTGGGGTGTCGTGGGATGGCTGCCCACAAGATGGTCATCTCCAGACACAGCCCATGGGCCTCACCCCACCTCATGGTCCTGGGGGGGGATCAGAGAAGTGTGGGAAGAATCAAAGTCCACGCCAACTTTCTCCGTGAGACGTTCTCCAGAGCATGTCCTTGGCACGGTGGGGAAGCTGCTGCCGCAGGAAGATGCTAAGTCCAAGGTCTGGCAAGATTTGGTGTTGTACATCCATCGCCACACGATTTCTTGTGCTTTGGCCAATTTTAACTGTACAGGATCGGGACAAAACACAGCGTGAGGCCTGATTTGCTCGTGTTTGCCAACCGTGGGTTCTCCTGAGGCTGGTCACCACGCCAGCCAACACTTGTCTCTTGAAGGTGTTCTGGCAGAGGAGGTGCATTAATAAGAGAAGGCCCAGCAGGATGGTCAGAGCGAGGAATACATCCTCTGGGAGAAGACCAGGAGAGCCCGGCACACCGAGGTCAGAAAAGCCAAGGCTGCGGGGATTGGGCTGCTGTCTGCTCCCACCATGGCGGGGAAGAGCTGTGCAGGCTGAAGGACACGGCTGGCACGAGCAGGAGTGGTGTGAAATGGCTGCAGGTGGGCAGGCTGGACACCAGAAGGTGGCTCCAGCCCTACAGAGCAGGGGATGGCAGCGGCCTCCATGTCCTGATGGGGACAGGGGCCGAAGGGCTGGGAAGCAGCATCGCTTTATGGAAGATGTCCAAGGCTTGGCATCTGGAAGAGATGGGACACAGCAAAGCTTGAGGCACCTGCCCAGCCTGATGCTTACGTCTCTGCCGAGCGGTTCTTGCTGTCCCCTCCCCAGGGAAGGAGAGGACCACGGGATGCTCATGATTGCTAGCCCACGTCTCCCCCAGCTCCCAGCCATCCTGTCCTGGAGAGGACTTGGCTCTGCTGCAGTTCACCTGCCCACCATGGCACGGGAAGGGGAAGGGATTTTAGGAGAGAGGCGGCCTGGGGTTTCACACCCAGGGAGCAGAGCTACCAAGTGGTAAGCACGAGCGGAAAGGGGCCACTGACAGTCCCAGAAGTGCTGGCAGAAGGGGACGGGGAATCTCATGGCCGACATCCAGCACCAGGGCAGGTTTGCCTTGGCTGTGGAGGACATCTTGGACACCTCCAAAGACAGAGACCCCCCCACTCCTCCAAGTTTCCTCCCACAGTGAATGATTTTGCGAGCAATTTCTCTGGTTCTGTGTCAGGATGACTCCGATGCTCTCCACATCTTGATGAAGGAAAGCCTTGAGATGAGTCAACACCAAGATGGTCTCCTGGGCTGGGCTTGTGCTGGGGCAGCTAAAGCAGCAGAAGAGTTTGAAGAACTCTTCCATAAAAGCATGAATGAATGGCCCTCACTGAGCACTCCCAGCTCATCAGCCGTGGCTCAGCACAGCATTGGTTTGCTAATGAGGAGCAGCAGAGCCTGCACCAGCCCACCCACCCACCCAGCCTCCTCCCACTGCCACAGCCCCATCGACCTCGGCAACACTTGGGTGTCCCCAGCTGGTCTGCAGATCTCCAGCCACGGCAGAGATGGTGCAGCAGGAGGGCTTCCTCCTCATCACATCTCTGGGCATTTTTGCTCTTCTCTGCAGAAGGAAGCAGGTAAACCCCAAGGTCGCTGCTGGGCTGGGTCCAGCATCTTGATCTAGCTGGTCAGGACTTCAGCTGGCGTCCATCAGTGCAGAGCCTCTCCTGGTGCTGTTCCTAGAACCTCACTCCCACCATGGAAGAGGAACCCTGCAGAGAAACCTCCTTTCCCAGAGGTGGTGCAGCCCTCAGGCAGGTCACCAGGGGTGGAGGGGCTCCAGGATTTGCCTGTGCCGAGCCCCGGCTCCTGGTTGGGTGCTGGTGACACAGCAGTGCAGGGGTCCCGTCCACCAGCTTGGCCGGGAGGGTTGCCCGTCGCTGAGGAGATGGGTGCAGGATGGTTGCTTTGAGGAAGGGCCACCTCACAGGGGAGATGGCAAAGGAGGGCAACCCCCTCCTGGGGCTGGAGGTTTTGGAGATGCTGCTGGGAAGCAGGAGGTTGGGAAAGGGGTGGTGGAGGCTGGAGTCCCAGCAGGGGTAGGGAGAGACCCCAGGAGGGTCTGTGGCTGCGTTACCGGAGAGTTGGAAGAGCAGGGGGCTCCCAGAAGTTCCCTGCCAGGACTAGGGGTCCCCCAGCCGGGGCTGGCTTGTCCCCCTGGCCTGGAGCAGACCTGGTCCCTTGGTGCAGCACGTCGTGCCGCAGAAGAGCCCCAGAGGGCTCTGGCTGGCAGGCTGTGACTCCCCGCGGGCATGGCCGGCAATTAGCTCCACAGGGCTTCCCCGGTCGGCTGCTGGCCTGCCTGAGCACGCAGAGCCGAGGCTTCTCCGGGGCACAGCATCTCTCAGAGGAGCATCTGGGGCGTCTAATGCCCTGCCTGAGAGGCATGAAGCCGCGAGGAAAACCATCCTGCAGGAGAAATAAGGAGTGAAAATGCCACGGGGCTTCCCTCAGCAGCACCCGATGTGATCACAAGGATCCTTTGCCCCAGCCAAGGTCTGGCTGGGTTTTGGACCGGCACACACCAGCCACAACCTCAGCTGCCGTTGTCACCTCATGGGCTGGGAGCTCTCCTGAAGAAGGACAACGGCGAGTTGAAACCTGAACTGTACCTGTCAGGTACGTGCACAGGTAAAATTATTTCCAGAGCTTGTCCTGGGTGCACGAGTGTGTCTGAGATGTCCTTCACAAGCCTCACCATACCCAGCAAAGCTGGCCATAAACCCATGGGCCACTAGGTGGACTCGCAATAACCCAAAATTGCATGATGGAGAGCTCGTTGACCATCTTCCACATCTCTGGGAAGAAGCACCGTCAGCGAGCCTCGTCCCAGGCAAGAACTGAAAAACCAGCAGCGTGCATCCAACTGGCCACTGCCTGGTCACCAGATGTTGGCCAAAACATGGTCAACAGACCTTACTTATCACAAAACTTTTTGCCAGCTCCCTGGGAGAGCTGACCCTCCGGGAGGGGTGAGCCAGGAGCGTGGGGACGAGCACTTGCTCCCCCAGCCAGGCCGCTGATAGGGATCATATCAAAACAGTCAGGCTGGAAGCCTGCGAGGCTGTAGGACAGACATCAAGGCATCGCTGAGCGCTGAGGTTGCTTTCGCCAGCCAGGCTAGTGACCACATCTAAGCCAGAAGATCTCGCCCAGTGTTGCAAAACAGATCCGCAAGAGCGGAGCAACCGATATTTCCAGCAGGACTCTTGACAGCAGCCTTCCCTCACCCCCCAGCAGCCCAGCTGGTCGGGATCACTGGTGGCTGGATAAAGGAGATCCGCCTCTCCCGGCAGGATCAAGCAGCCTGAATTAGAACGGGCTGCTCTGGGACAACCCTGCCGGCAGGGACCAGCTGTCTCAAGGCAGCTGTCGACGATGTGAGCCACCAGCCGGACCCCGCGTTCCTCCCCGGGGACGATGCCCACCACATGCCCGCCTGGTCCCGTCCCGCCACGGGGAGGCCGGGGCAGCAGGCGCAGAGGGCGAGCGAGCGATGCCCCGGGGCGGGTGGGTGAGCCCTGGGTCTGCGGTGGGGCTTGGGGACCAGGGACAGGGGTGTCCCCCCAACACCGCTGCTCCCTCCCACCCCGGCTTTGTAGGGGGGGACCATTTCTGTAGTGATAACCGCTCCCGAGCCCCCACGCTCAGGGACGGGACAGTCCCAGCATGGCTCGGGGCAGAGCAGAGCCCGCTCCAGACACCTCCATCTCATGGAGGGCCAAGATATGAAGTGTGGCCTTCAGGACCATGGGAGCAGGACCCCCTCCCGCAAGTGGGGACCGGAGGGTGTCCCCACCCGGCCCGGCTCCCCTGCAAGCATCCCCTGGGCAGGGTGGTCCCAGCAGGGACGAGCTGACATCTCTTCTCTCTGCAGAGCGGCACTGCTGGGATGCACACGGATGGCGTCCCACCCCCGGCCCCCCGAGAGGAGCAGCGAGCCTGGTGGTCTGGAGCATGGAGAGGCAGGCGTGCGGGGCGCAGGCCTGGGGCGGACCCCAAAGGTGGGTGCGGGAAGGCGCGTGGGGTGGGACATCACCCGGGGGTGCCCTACGTCACCGGCCGGTGATGAAGAGCATCAGGCATTGGCGACGCTGGACGAGTGTGTGTGCGATGGCTTTTGGCAGAGAGGGTTGATCAAAACCGGGGGAGTCACGGGGGCTCGGATGCGGCAGGGGTCTGGCAGGCTCTCTTTCCTCTGCCGGACATGGGCAACTCTTCCCCAAAAGTGGCACAGGGCCAGGTGGAGGAGGGCCAGGGGGACACCGCGGTCCTGGCGTCGGCCCGTGCGCCCCTCTCCTGCGCCGTGGCCCAAGCGGCAGCGCCGGCTCCTTGCGCGGGCAGGGCTGGGGCACGTGCTGCGTCCTCGCAGGGACGGGCTCAGCAGCCGCCCGTCGCCCGCTCCCACCCTGAGCGAGGTCCCAGAAGAAGCTAGGTCCCTGCCCAGGTGATTTCAAGATTTAAGGACTTGAATTTCAACCTTAAATCTCGCTCGTAGCCTCAGTCCCATAGCTTTTGCCACAGGTTTTAAGCAACCCCTAGAGCATCATTGGATGGTTCATCAATCACAGATGCTTTTCTAGAAGGAGACTGCACCTACCCCAAGGTGTCGTCACCGTGCGAGAGAAATAGCTGGCTGGTAATCGGGTGATCAGCTCATCCGGAGCAGCCTCCCAAGGCACGGCATGAGCTCGTCCTTTTTTGGGGGAAACGCCAGGTTTAGGGGCTCTGTAATCCGGCAGGGGAAGGTGAAGTAGAGCTGGGGGAAGGAGGCCAATGCCAGGGCAGGCACAAGGGGAAACACCAAGCGGGGATGCTGCCGGGGCTGAGACCTTGGGGAGAACTGACCAGGGTGCCGGGACGCTGCAGGGGCTCTGGGTAATGCGCGGGGGCTTTCCTCTGCCGTACGGGCATCGGCACCACCACAGGCAAATGCTGCTGCTGCAAAAACTGCCTGAGCTGGCTCCGGCCCTCCTGCCCTTACGTTCCTGGAAGGAGGCCACCCTGGCTGGAGGGCTGAGTTTTTCTTACTTGTCGTGTGAGCAGTAAAACCTTTGCCCCATCCACTCGCTCCAGCCCTGCACCTGGGAGGGGGGAGGCCCAGGGACCCTAGGCGTACCCTGAGGATTTGCAAGCGAGCACCCACATGGGAATGGGAATGGACTGGGAAACTGGGATGATTTTGCTGGAGGGGAAGGACCTGAGCGCCCAGGGCAGCCGAGCCCCGCACCCCTCCCACCTGCCTGGAACGGCAGGCTCAGGCGTGGGCTTTATAAAAGAGCAGCATCTGAGCAAAAAGGCATAAGCTTGGTGTCCAAATGGTGCCAGCACTGGAGGCAAATGCAAGGCAAGCTGACAAATTTGGGTGCGTTTGCCTCTTCTGAGGTGGGGAATCCAAAGCAGGAGCCACGCCAGGATCCTGCACCACAGGGGACTCGGAAAGTGGCTCCTGCTGCTCCGCGGATGCCATGGGGGGCTGACGTTGCCAGGATGGGGAGACATCTTTAGACCAGGGATGCTGTGAGGGTTCAAACCAGCATCACCCGCTTCTGCTCTCGCCCCCAGCCCCTGGCACGGCTGCCCGTGGGCATCCTCGCTGCCCGCGCGGGGAGGTGCTCCGTCCCTCCCGGCCCGACGGGGCAGGAGCTCCCAGCTCCCAGCCCGGCCGTACCCATGGCCACTTCTCTGCTTTGTTCTCCTGCCAGCCGTGTCCTGTGGCTCCACTTGCCTGTCACCTCTGCAGCAGTGCCGTTGGGCTGCGGGTCCCTCGTCCCAGCTGGGCTCTTTGGGGTGCCCTCGGTTCCTGGTGCCGCAACACCAATACTTCTATCATCTTGGCTGCTAATATGTTTTCTTCCTCCTGCTCTGCAAGCGTCATCTTGCCAGTGGTCCAAGAGAGAGCTATCAGCCTCCTCTTCCACCCCAGGACATTTTTTTCTTGGCAGCCCCTTCTGCCATTGCTGCTCACGTAGCCAAACCCCAACTCCTGCCTCAGAAATGAGGGTGCTCCAAGCACGAGGCAGGGATGCGGTGCGCAGAGGGTCCCTCTGAGGGCGAGCTGCCCTTTGCCTCCGCCAGCCATCGGTGTAGGACCTCACGCTTCAGGGTATTTCTGTTTGTCCTCCAGTTTCAAAAAGGTTTTTTAATAAAACCGAAATTCGGCATCACTTATGACCTTGCAGGGGCCTTTTAAATCGCAGCCAAAGGTTGAACAGCACCATCTAGCGCGCTTCATCCCGAACCTGCTCGCGCCGGAGGGACGCCGGCTCTCGCCCGTGCACATCGCTGCCGTTAGAAGGGTGCGCTGGATGCTAACAGCCCACCAGCCATCAAACATCCGCACCGGGTCAGGCCCGCCTTGCTTTGGGGAAGCCGGTGAGTCACTACAAAGAGAATTAATCTGAGATTAATATTGTCAGTGCTGAAGCCGAACCGAGCGCTCTCAGCCTCTGCAGAAGTGATGCTGGGAGGCTTGCGGCTCCCGAGCCCGCCTGGCAGGGAGCTGATAGTGCTAGCAGAAAACGTCCCTTTGCAGCTCTGAGAGCGCAGGGCTTGCAGGGAGGCTCTGCAAATCGCACCGCGCAACCGTTGCGTGCGCAGCGTCGGGCTGCTTGGATACGGCCCCGGGCCCTTTAGACCAAAGGCTGAGAGCAGTTCCTGTATCAGTAGCGTTTGCTGGCTCTTCCAGGCAGAAATGAATGTGTGCACCAGGAGCCGGGGAGCGTACGGCATCCCAGGCTTGCACAGGGACCAGTCTCGGCTGCAGGCTGACGCCAGGTCTGCGCCAAAACACCGCTGGCATCTCGCTGTGGCAGTTTTGGGGAGGTATAAGGCAGGGCCACGCTACCAGCTGATGAAGAAGGGAGAAATGATCCGGTTTGGTGCATTGGCCTCTACCCTTTGTTGAAAGACCTCGCAGGCTGATTCCTCCCCCGCGAAGCCAGGGATGCTCGGTTTGGGTTTTCACCTGTTTGATGTCCCCGGGTAAATCTGGAAGTAGCTGATGTTGGCTCCTGGCAAAGCGCAGGGATCGGGGTCCTCAGCGTGGGCGAACCGAGATGTGAAAGGCAGGGAGGGGGCTCCAGAGGGAGCCCATGGCTCTCCCAGCCCTGCTCAGCCCTGCTAGAGGCACTGGGAGGGCTTGGCATCAGCCTGCCAGGAATTCGCCTCTTCCAGCCCACAACGGGGCAGCGGCCTTTGCCGGACAGGGCAGCGCTGGCTCCGCTTTCTCAGGGCACGAGGACAGAGCGTGCAGGCAGCGATCCTGCGCTGCTGGAAGGGACCCGCTGCCTGGGCTGGAGCTGGCTCCTCACCCCGGGCTGTGTCCCCTGAGTCGGGGGAACGCAGCCGAGAGCTGGTGGGTGCAAGAGGAGCCCCCGGCACTCCTCTCGCCACCCCAGGTCCAGCCTGGCCCCGAGGAGCAGTAAGCAGCCCCGCGGCATGCCAGGCTCCGGCACTTCAGCCACCTGAATCCTGGTGCACGCAAACTTGTCACCCCCACCCCCTCGGTCCCCCCTTTGCCACGGAGAAATCTGGCTCTGGTTTCTCATGCAAACACAGTTCGGGCCATGAAATCTTGCTGGGCCTTTCTCTGGGAGATGAAAAGCTCTCTAATACCTGATCATCTCTCATCCATGAAGTTGCTTAAGCGCTGTAATCGAGGCATCTCTGGGGCTCCTAAGGAGGCTGCGGTTCCCGGGCATCTCCCTGCAAAGCAGGGTCAGTTTTAACTCTTCTCCACCTTCTCTCTAATTTCTCAGCATCCTTTCTGAAAGGCAGATGCTGGAACCCCTTCTGCTGTAGCACCCAGCCCCATCCCGGCCAGGACATCCCCCGTGGGGAGCCTGCTGCTCCCACCCAGTCCCTCCTGCCTCCTAAACTCCCCCCCAAGCCCGTCCTTGCCGGACCGTGGGTTTCCAGCAGAAGGGCCCTGTGCTCGGCAGAGGGATCCTTTTGCAGCTGCTCACATTCAAACATGTTTTATTTGCTCGGGACTCAGCTTAAGAAGTTTTCTACAGCTGTCTTGACCTCGTCCGTGTCTCCTGCCCCTCTCATTTCCCTGGCCCCGGTGTTTTTCTCAGCAGGGCTTTTTAATCTATTTCTAGACCATTGATGGAAATGCTGAATAGCATTGGGCTTCCCATCAAACCCCTGGACACCCACTGAGAGCGCTCCCATTCTGCAGGGATTCCCCATTGATGGCAGTCGTTTGCCAGCTCCCAGTCCCTTTAAGGTGTCTCTCTTGATGTTGTATTGTGCTAATTTTTAATCGGAATACTATATGGATTAAGTCACATGCCTGAACAGAGTCCAGGTCTATTATTTCTATGCCATAACCTTTACCAGCCAAACTTGTAATCTCTTCAAAGGATGACAGCAGAGTTTGACAAGAGCTATTTTCCAGAAACCAGGCTGATTGCATTAATTGTATTCCCATCCTTTAATTCTTTACCAGCTGAATCCCACATCAGCTTTTCTAGTATTATGCCCGAGATCAGTGTTGCACTGCTACTTGTAAATCGGCTCCGAGCATCGTTCACAGAAAGCTGGAAAAAAATGTTGTACGTTTCCGAAAGTGTTCCTTAAATGCATGGAAACAGGCAGTAGAATAATTGCATCAAAAACCAGCACCCATCCCTATCAGAAATCTTTCTGAGTAATTTCAGATTTTTAGAGGACTGTCTTGTGGCTTGTTTGCACGTTCAGCTTTTGGGATGGTACTTAGGGGTCTGCCTGGGTCAGTCCCAGGGCTCTGAGCATATCATCGCTTTCCAGGGAAGAAGCAGGCTTCGCATTTCCCCGTCGCGCTACTCTTGTTCGATCTCTGCACCTGGTAATCCCCTTCTTCTTCCTGCCATGTCCCCCGACCCTCCGGGACAGCACTGCAGCCTCAGTGCCGGGTACCCTGCCTAGCCAGAAGCTCCCCATAACCATCTCGGGGTAAGACACGCTCCCCACCGCCTCTCTCGGGAGTCTCCATGTTGTTTGACCCATTTCAGTCCACACAGTGCCACCTCTTGGCGAGTCCCCTTATTCCTCCCCACCGCAGAGCTGCCCAGCTCAGACAAGCAGGACGCACGGCTGCGGTTTTTAAACCAGCTCCAGTCGGGTTTTGGAGGCAAGAGCCGCTGGCGCAGCCGCCACCGCGCTCCTCCATCCCCCGGCCCACTGGTGTGCGGGCCCTCCCGGGCAGAGCTCGGCTCAAGACATGCCGTTCAGTCCCGGACGGAGCCGCGGAGGCCCGCAGTGGCTTTGAGGGTGGCTGCCTTTTCCCTGCCGAGCCGAGCCAGCTCCTCCGCCAGGCCTCGGAGGTCTCCAAAGCGTGCCCCTCTCCCGGGCCGTCCCCTGCCCAGATGCTCGGGGGAGCTCTGCTGGGCTCTCCTTGGCCAGAGCGAAACGGAGCCCTGGAGCTGCTCAGCCCTACGGCGAGGCGCCGGCCCGGCTGGGGCTCTGCTGGGGCCCCCAGCGCCGCGCCCGGACCCTCGGCCATGTGCCTGGGGCTCCGCGGGGCTCCAGGCCTCCCCGGGCGGGCAGCCGCCGTGTACCTCCCCGCCGGCCTAGCAGCGAGCGCGGGGTGCCGGGGCTGCGGGCTCCCCGGCCCGCCCGCCGCCACCCCCCTCCCGGTCCCCGGGCCCCGTCCGCCCCGGCGCCGCCTCCCCCGGGCCGGGCCGGGCCCGCTCCGCCCCCGCGGCCGGCTGCCGGCGCGGGCTGCCGGTCCCGCAGTACCGTCCGGGGGCGCGGGGGGCGCGGCTGAGCCGCTCTCCCCGGCGCTGGGAGGCAGCGGCGCAGGCGGAGCGGAGCGGTGCGGGGCTCGCTGCTGCTCTCTCCCTGTCGCCGCCACAAGCCAGCGGCCGCGGCCATGGGCGTCCCGGGCCGCCCGCTTTGTGCCGCCGCCGCCCCGCCGCCGCCCGCCGCCCCGGGCCGCCGCTGCTGAGCCGCATGGGCCGGGCCCCGCGCCGCCGCCGCCGCTGCTGCTCCGTGCGGGTGAGTGAGTGAGCGGGGAGGCGGCCCCGAGCCCAGGCCCTGCGCCGAGGCCGCGCCGGAGGCCGCCGCCGGGCGGGAGGCGCGGGGCCGCGCCGGGCGCCGCCGAGCCGGCGCTAGGCCGCCCTGGGCGCGGGGGGGGCGGGCGCCTGCCGGCGGCCACGGGCCGGGCCGCGCCGCGGAGGGCGAGCGGGGCCGGGGGCGGCGGCGGCGGGGGCCCGCCTGGGTCGCCTCCCCCGAAGTTGCCCGGGGGCGGCGGGGGGCCCCGCGCGGCGCCCTGTCAGCGCCGGGGCTGCCCGCGGAGCCTGCCCCGGCCCGGCGCCTCCCGCGGGGCAGCGTGGGGCGGCGGGGGCCCGGCCGGGCCGGCGGCGAGGCTGCCTCTGCCAGGGGCCGTGAGGCGGGGGTCCCCCGCCGGGGAGAGAGGCGGCCGGGCGCCTCGCTCGTCCGCCGCCGGCTCCGGCCGGCGCTCGCCCGCTCTCGGCGGGCACCCCGCGGGGCTCCCCCCGGCCGGGGCGAGGAGCGAGCGCCGCCTCGCCGCAACAATGACCGACATGGCTGTGGGGCCGCTGCCCCGAGGGGGTCACCAGCCCCAAGGCTGAAGGGGCTGCCCCAGCACCCGGGCAGGGGTGACTGGGGACCTTCACCGGGGAGATGGGTGCGAGCCCAGCGCTCGCATCCATAACCGAGGTGGAAAGGACCCAAAAACGCAGCAATGGTGCGAAAAACCAGCCCTGTTCCCTGGTGCCGGGGCAGTGGCTGTGTGCTCCGGGCAGCTTGGACTGGGCGCGAGGGCGGCGCTGGCTCCTGCAGCTGCATGGCGCAGGTTGGGCACACGGAGCCCGGCCGGGCTCGCCGGCCGCTGCTGGTCTTGCTGGGGTTACTTCGCGATGCGCAGGTGGGCTGGAAGGACAGGCACGGCACAGGCGGCGGTTCTTGGTTCGGTCGGGGAGAGGGAATGGGAGGAAAATGGCAAAGCATCCCAAAGGCACGTTCGTTGGAGTGGGGTGAGCTTTGAGAGGAAGGCCGAGCTAAAACGTGTCTTCCCTGGTATATTTTCACATGCAATTGAGTCGAGCCAATGCAAGGAGTAATTCTTCGGACAGCTGGTGCTTTGTGGTACTGGGGGCTTTGAGGCTGATGCTGTTCTGTAAAACGAGACTTTCGCTGCTGTCTTTAAATCATGAAGTTACCTTGTTGAGCAGCGGAAGTCGTGGCCCAGGGATTGTCCTTGCCCTCCTTCCCCACACCTTCCATCCTCCATATTGACTCCTTGCTCTTCTTTAAAAACATGGCACTTGATCAGATTTCCTTCTCGAGATGGTTTTCTCATCTTCCTTTGATGACCTGAAATTTTCCCAGGCTCGTAGCATGCAGTGTTGTTAGTGTAAATGAACCTTTTCTCAATGGCCTGTCTATTGAAAACCGGTGCCAGACCTGAGCTCCTGTGCTAACATGCCCATTTGAAGCAAGAATGCCGGCCAGATGCCCAAAATATTGGGGTCAACGATGCATCTGGATTCCCCTAGAGCTAGACGAGGCGACGCAGCGTATTTCTAAAACGCAGAGATTTGCGAGGAATGTGGCGCTGGTATGTCACTTGAGCGTACGAAAGCCACCTGTGTTTGATTAAGGTGCAGTCTCGCTTTCGGGACTAACTGGATATTCTTTCAAAATGTTTTTCACAAGCCTTAAATTCCTGTTTGGGGGTGAGAATTTGCTAGATCTGTAGCCAGATAAAAACATGCTGCCTTAGTACGACCTGGTGCATGTGCTGTCCGGGTAGGCTGTGCAGAGGAGTTAATGGCAGCGCAGAAGATGGCATGTGTGCTGTGGCACCGCGTGGTACCTGAGTATAAGATCTCTTGGGTGTGGGGACTGCCAGATCCCAGGGTCCTGTAAAACCACCAGTGTTGTGAAACTGGCCACTGTTTTAGCGTAGCACCAGCCGTATCAGTGGTGCCGAACGGTGCATGTAAAGTTTTGGGATATTCTGTAACTGTCATTTTTAGAGGGTGCCTGGTTTGAGCCCAGTTCTGTGCTCTCTGAAGTGGCTGAGAGCTTTGCCATTGATTCTGACGGTTGGACACGATGATCTTAGAGGTCTTTTCCAACCTGTATGATTCTATGATTCTATGATTCTATGATTCTATGATTCTAAAAAGGCATTAATACAGTAACAGTGCAGAGCAAAATTAGTGGTTTGTAATCTTAGAGTGTTTATTTACAGTGATACTCACTTGTTTTTTTCTCATCTGTTTCAGCCGAACAAACTTGTTCACCTTGGAGCTACAAATATTGGTGATTTGAGATTTGAGCTCATCCCCCGCTGTTCCTGCGCAAACAAGGACCAGAAAAATGAATATCCAGGGGAAAGGCTTCCCCTTGGACCTTGGAGGAAGCTTCACTGAAGATGCTCCAAGGCCACCGGTTCCTGGGGAGGAGGGGGAGCTCGTGTCCACGGATCCAAGGCCAGTTAGCCACGGTTTCTACTCCGGTAAAAGCGATGTGGTTAGAAACGAGACGTCCACGGCAACACCGAGGCGCTCCGATTTGGATTTGGGGTATGAGCCCGAGGGGAGCGCTTCGCCAACTCCACCCTACCTGAAGTGGGCCGAGTCACTGCACTCCTTGCTGGATGATCAAGACGGTATCAACCTCTTCAGGACTTTCCTGAAACAGGAGGACTGCGCGGATCTGCTGGACTTCTGGTTTGCCTGCAGCGGCTTCAGGAAGCTGGAGCCGTGCACGTCTAATGAGGAAAAAAGACTCAAGCTGGCAAAAGCCATTTACAAAAAATACATCCTCGACAACAACGGCATTGTGTCCCGGCAGATCAAACCGGCCACAAAAAGCTTCATCAAAGACTGCGTCATGAAACTGCAGATTGACCCTGACATGTTTGACCAGGCCCAAACAGAGATTCAGTGCATGATAGAAGACAATACCTACCCTTTGTTCCTTAAGTCGGATATTTATTTGGAATACACGAGGACAGGTGGGGAAAGTCCAAAAATTTATAGCGATCCGAGCTCAGGGTCTGGGACGGGTAAAGGGCTCCCCGGTTATCTGCCGACTCTGAACGAGGACGAGGAGTGGAAATGTGACCAAGAGGCCGAGCCCGAGGCCAGCAGGGACTCGGCGCCTTCCAGCAGGCTCACGCAGAAGCTGCTTCTGGAGACGGCCACCCAGCGCGCCGCCTCGGCTCGGCGCTACAGCGAGGGGAGGGAGTTCAGGTAGGTGAGCGCCGGGGCAGCGTCCCTCCTGCGGGGTGCCTCCGGGGAACGGCGCGGGGGTGACGGGAAGCCTTGGAGAACCTTGGGTGGTGGGGAGCGCTCAGGGACGGGGGAGCATCCGCATTGGTTCGGGATGGTGTCGCATGGGCGCTTTAGTGGAACGCAAAGCTTTATTTGAAAGTAGTCGCAGGTTATTTCAAGGGTGTCTTTGGCCGTTCCTGTCCGATTGCCCTGAATCATCCCTGCAGCACATTTCTTACTCGGGGAAACTGCTGCTGGACGTGGTCTGGAGGCGGGTAGGGCTTGGTGGGCAGTGCAGAGCCGTGGGCAGTCCTCCTGCATTTGCGGGGAGTCGAGCGAGCTGCAGTGTCAGGTTGGCCGTAGCCCACACCGGCAGCAGGTCAGTGTTCAGGTACAGGAACACAGGCGAGCACAGCTCGTGGTAAAACTTCCTGTAAATACACCAGGAAATTGTTGGGATAAGCCAGAACTAGAGGCTGCAGGAAGCTTGCAGGAGATATCCTCACCTCTGTAATGTTTATATGGGTCAATCGGGGATCACAGAGCTCCCTGAAAATGGTGCTGCTTTGTACACGAGATTCCCAGCCCTGAATTGTGGTGGTGTCAAAGTCAGAATCACGGAAAAGCTGCTACAGCTTTTCCCTTCATCAAAGTAATTGCTGTTTTTTTTAACTGGAGGAGTTGCACAGTTTTGCAGCCTGTTTTTTTTCTGGGTCCCCCACCCACTTCCAGCCAACATGGATTTTGAAACTTGCTGAGAGCTCAGTTAAAATTCCAGACAATTAACTTAGCAGGGAGCTCTCTGGGATCAATAAGCGTGTGTGTGTCTAACCCTTGCTGAATCAACAGAACCCAGCCAGAACACATTCCTACTTTTTTTTTTTTTTTTAAATAAAATCTCCTTGTTTTAAGACCTGCTTAGGCTAAAATCTGACGCTTTGTGAAGATTACGAAATGAAGTAGCTGAACTGTCCTCTTCAAAGCCGCCTGCCTTATGAAAAGCATTTCTGTGTTTAATCTCCCTCGGCCGTCCCTTTAGGCTGGCAGCTGGAAACGCATCCCGCCCCGCGCAAGGTCTCGGTGCCTTTCAGCTGGCGAAATGTTTTCGGTTTGATTCTTGTAGATTTTGAGGAGGGGATGTTGCATGTGAAACTCTTGGGGGGAAAAAAAAAAAAGGAATTCATGTGGATTCCCGCTGTTTTAATCAGGAGTCGGAAAAACAAAATCCCAGGGTCCTGAGACTTTCCCATGGAGTTAATAAAAACCTTGAATGTTTCTTGAAGTGCGTTTTCACTGAGCGGTCAGGTACTCACCATAAGTGAAGGATTAGAAAAGTCTACGATTTAAGTAACTTTTTATTTAAGCGATAATAGCTTTAAGATTGAAAATAACTTACTTGAGGTTCAGCTGTGTTTGGTTTTCTTACTAGAGCAGGTAGCAAAAACCTACATGCAACACTGCCCTTCTCAGCTCCGGCTTCAGAAAAAAATGCACTTTACCCATTATCTGAACATATCTGTGCCAGATTTTGAAACGGTTTAAGAAATGTGCTGTGAAATAGAAGCGTTTTGGAGTAGAATTCCTCGGTCGTGGGCATTTTCATACCAGATTGGAACAACATGAAATAAATCTTTACCTGGGGGATGGAGGTCAGAAAAAAATGCATTACTATTAATTTGTAGTGTCCAACAGCCTGTCATTGTGGCTACTGACGCTCCGTTGACCTGTCGAGTAGGGAGGCACGGAAATGTTTACTGTTCTCTGCAGTGCAGGAGTCATTTCTCAGCCTGGAGTAACTGAAGATAAGTGATTTATTTTGTTTTTTAAATGTTGGTATGTCAGCTCTAGCAGCGTTTAGAGCATCGCAATGGAAGATGCTGCCGAACTGCGTAATCTCTGCATTTTTTTATTCTAAAAAATCTGCTGAGATACTAATTTATGAGGTGATTGTTCCTCTTTGTGCAAGACCTTGTGGTTGAGTTAACTTATTTCCCGGATGTTGTATAGCAATAGCTGTCCTGAATAAGCTGGTTTTTAAACCGTAGCATCTTTATCCTGCAGACCTTTTTGTTCATTTACTTTCTCACCTGAGTAAGAGCGCTGGAAGCTGGCAGAGCTGCTTGCAGCAAGAAGCGATAGCTGCGTGCAGCATTTGAAAGGCTGGGTCCCAATTTGTTTTGAAAATTTCCACAAACCCTTTTTTTTTTGCGTATGTGTGGAAGAATTTCTCGTTTCTGTTCTTGAGGGAATGTTGAAATAAGCTGTTTTGCATTATATCTGAGGGCCTGTTTAATCTTCCCAAGATTGAACTTCTATTCCTTGGCTTCCATGGAAACCCTAAATAAAGAGGAATCTGAACAAATGCAATAGAAGTATTTCTCTGGTAGCAAATGAGCATCTTGAATCAGCTCCAATTTTTTTGCAGCAGAAAGTTCATAAATCTTGACACGGTAGCTCTGCTTTCAGGAGAGCAAACGTAAAAAATTCCTCAAATGGCAGAAGACAACCCGTTATTAGCGTTGGATATTTGGAAGGTGTGCAAATGTGCGTGCTTATGTGAGAATATCCCGAAGCCAAAAGCATCGCCGTTACCCACTGTGTTTTTGTATGCGTAGCAAAAGGCCAATAGTCATTATAGTTAGGCTCCTGCAAATTAATTGGACATTGGTTATGGATCAGTGAACTTCAAAGAGGGTAACCCCCGAAGATCTCGGGCATTAACTCGCAGCTTCCGAAAGTGACACTAACGTGGTTGTGAGGGCGGCTAAATCGTTCATTAACCTTCTTCTGACACGCCGGGATGGCGTTCCTCGGCTCCGAAGAGCAGAAATTAAACCTGTGCCTGAGAACCTCCCTGCAGCCTGGTTTTTGAGCACTCCAGGAAAACACACACGTCTTAAAAAGCTGGAAATTTGGTGTTTGGTGGTGAAGGGTTGCAGTTGTCTCTTTTGTCGGGGTGGGTTTCTTCTGCCGTCTCTTTAGCTTTGCATCAGAAGGGGTTCCCCTCCCAAAGCGCTGGGGAGCAGCACTCACAGCCGTTGCCTTTGCTTTCCTCCCATGGTGGAAAGCAAGAAGAGCGTACGGTGTTATGTGTGAGCAGCTCTGCTTTCGTCTCTTCTGAAAGACCAGCAAGCAAGGTTGGTTCTGCCAGTTGCTTTGGGTTTTGACCCCTGTCATGAAGTGCACAACGTGTTGAAAAGGAGAGCTGGAGGTTGGTGATGAGAGGACATGTGGTGGTAGGTGAGGTCTCCAGTTTGTGGACATTGGGGAATATTGTGGTGGAGCTCAGATGGAGAAATTTCCCAAAGGGGGCTTTGATATACACGTGGTTTGGTTTTTTTTAAAGGAAGCCAGCTACATGATCTAAACTTTAATTTCCAGAGTGCTGAGCTGACCAAGCTCAAGTTTCACAAGTGTTGGTGGTTCACATGAAAAGGATGGGTGACGTGGTTCTCCACCGGGGCTGGTGGCAATCACCAGGAGAGTCCTTGCGCTTGTGCCCACGTACCGGCAGCCTCCCTGGACACGCGTGAGAGCAGCTCTCCCCAAAACATACAGCCAGCACTTCTTCATAACAGGTATGCAGAGAAAGCAAGTGGAGAAACAACTGAAGGAGGTTTTAGAGGGAGGTGACAACCTCTGGTCTGAGATGGTGCAGTGATGAACTGGAGCACGGAGAGGAACGGCGTAGGCTGGTTCAGGGAAGATGCGAGATCTCTCCATTGCTTAGGCAGCCTAAACGGTCCAGCGGTCAGAAGCTGGGCCTGCATCACAAAGAAGCTAAAATTTAGCTGGCAGACCTAATTTTGAGGTTTGCTGCTTCATTCATAATTAAATATTAAATTGCACACTTCTGACTCAAGACTGTGTGGTAAAGGAATCGGTGTTAATTGTACCGAATGGGTGGAAAACTGGGCATGCAAAATCACAAACGCTGATGTAGGAGCAGTCTGCGTTTAGAAAGATTAAGGCATGTGTTACTGTCTTACTGATGCTTCTTTTAACTGGAGAAGCAGCTTGAGCACCTTGGAGCTAGGCTGCTGGAGCTTCATGAGAGGTTGGTTGCTGGAAAAAAGCAGCTATGTAACACCCATATGTAAAGGTGGAAAGAAAAGTTTTGGATGCTTGAATTAAAATTGCTGGGCCCATAACAACACTTGTAATTGATACAACCCTAATTGGCGTCTGTGGCTATTTCCAAATTTAAAGAAAATAAGTTACAGAATGGTAGTTTTGGTTCTGCATTGTTCTTGAGAGAAGTTAGTGAGTCTAACGGGGAGGTGGGGTCTGATGCTAATAGCACAAAGTGGTAATTTAGTGACTCGGGCGCTGTAAGATATACAAGACAAAGACTGATGGTGGTTTTGCACAGAAGTTACGCCAGCTTTTTAAAATACATTGTTAAGCTGATGAAACTTCTGCATGGAAATGCTTACATTAACAGCATAAAGTATTTATACTGGCGGCTGCCAAGTTTTAAAATGGATTTTATTTGAAGAAGAATACCTTTTGTGCCCATAGCTTTGCCTCTACACAAATCAAGATGAAAAAGTGGTGTATTTGTTGTTTGGTTATGGATCAGTGCTTTGGCTTCTTTTTAAAGACAGGTAGTTAAGCTTTTAGCACTCTGTTTTGATAAATGAATAGTGTTTTCTCCCCTCCTCCAGCAAACAGCTACCTTATTTTGTTGTGATTGAGTTTTATTTAGATTACGGAATCTTTTCCCTTCCAAGCACGAAAGGAGAGTTATATCCCCCTCTTTTTGGTGCTGGGGAGGTTCAGAGTGGACATGGGGGGGGAAATCTTCATGAGAAGGGCGATGCAGCCCAGGAACGGGTCACCAGAGGTGGGGGGATCTCCATCCTTGGAGGGCTCCACGGCTGGGTTAGACAGAGCCATGCCCGTCTGGTCCAGTGGTGGCGATGGTCCTATTTTGATCTGCGCTTGCAATGATGGCACAAATCACGAGATACTGTGTTTTGAGAACTGGGTTGGAAGTCGGGCTGGTTTGGGTTCTGCCTGGTTTCAGAAAGAATTGGGTGCTAAAAGGCTGAACGGGAGCTGAACCGATCCCGGGAAGCTGAGAAGTGCACCCAGGAGGTGGGCCACGGGGTGGGTACACCTTGGTTTTGATCCGCCGTTCAACTTGGCTTTATGTTTTAAGAGTTTCTTTGTTGCCGCTATAATGGACTAATCCCTTGAATAATTAGTTACCATTGGACATTTTAAAAATGACTGCCTCTTGGATGTTTTAGTCTGTTAGATCCTGGATTTATTAACTATTGAGACAGACTGTGAAATCCTGTTACGCCAGGCTTTCTTGGTGGAAAAGGGACTGAGAAGGGTGTGGGGGTGTTGGGGGAACACACGCTGGCCTCGTGTTAGGGTAGAGCTGTTGACTTCCCCACCTTCCCAAGCCGTGCAAGAAGTCCTCCCTGCCCGCTGGGCTGGGTCGCTGGCCGCCGGAGCACACCGTGGTCATGGGTCATCCCTAGGTTTGGGGCTTCTGAAGGTGCTCCAAGAAGTTACAGCTGCACGGTGCAAGGCCAGTCATGCAGTCACGGTGCATCTAAAATAAATTTTATTAGAATCAGTGGAGAAATCTGGTTTCAGAAGGGGCTGTATGTATAGTGCAGAAAATTGCTGTGTTTAAAAAAAACTCAGAACGGAGGTGCTGATATCCTAAATCAGTTCCTGGAAATATCATTGGATTATTAGGCTCATCCTTAAGTCCATTAAGCAAATTACAGTTAATCAGTCAAATAAAAGAAGAAAGATCTTTTGCAAGGCCCTGTCTTTTGAGCCACATGCAGAAGCTGTAGTAATATTTTAATTTTCCGTCTGTCAGTGAATGTATGCAATCACTTCGCTTCCTTATGTGGAGGATTTGAAATTAGAAACTGAGGTTAATTATCTGCATTAAATGAAATATGTGAAGCCCACAAAAGCAAAAACCTTCACGATTTGGTACGGTCTGTTAAGCTAGGCAGGCTGTTTCAGAAGGAGAGGGGTTATTTTTTCCCGGTTTTGTTCCGATTGAAGGGTTTTAGTCACAGTAATTGAAATGATTAAAAAGTCAAATTGCTGGTGAATATAATTCTGAGCATCTTCCTGAAAAGATTTGACACTTCTGCTCTGCCTGGCGGCGTGGAGCAGCCGGTGTTGTGCCGTCCCGGCGTGGGTGAGGCTGGTTGTCCTTGGTGCCTTGTTACCAGCCTCTTCCATGGCAATGGGATGTCACGGCTCTGCTGCTAGGGCAGCGGAGGTGATGGAAGCGGAACAATACCGGAGGAGAGCTATGTTTTTGAGCGTATCAGATATAAAATGGGTCCAACACCATCCATCCTAATGCCAGTAATTAGCTAATTAGTGCCTGCTTCATTTGGAAGTGCAGCTTCAGACTCTACAAAGAAGACAATCCTCTTGGAAATACACCATCCCCAGCTGGTTTTGGGGTGATTTGTTCAAGAGGCTCATTTTTTTTCCCTACCGCTGCAATACAGACGTGGCTCAGGTTTGAGCTGCTCCGGGGGGCTGCAGCGCCCATCTCTGCTCATCAGGGGCAAAGACGTCCCTTCTCTGGTGCGGCCCTGAATCCCCTGCTCATCATCTGGGCACTTCAGGAAAGGTCTCTTCTGGAGACATGCATCTTCTCGTTCCCCTCTGCCATGTGCCAGAGCAAGCTGTTTTGCCCAAAGTCACGCTCAGAAGTTAAATTGCAGCAGGTCATGCTTGCATGTAAAAGCAAAACCATCATTACTCGCAGCCCTGGTCCGAGTTCTTCACTGTTGTTACGGCAGCGATGAATTCAAGTAGAACCATTGCAGTTTTAAGTGAGATTATCCAAATTCTATATAAAACCCACATGGAAATTGGATTTTACCTTTGAAGACTCCAGAGTACACTTTTGTGGTAAAACCTGGAATTTTTTGGTCCTGTGGCCCCCAAGATACAACCTGTCCTTAAAGTACCAGCTTTTAGAAGGTCTTTAGCTGATCTAAATAGCTAATAGATGAACAGCTTTCACCTATCCTGATGAAGAACAGCGGAGGGACGGAAAACTATAGCTAGAGGAAAAAAGCTCTTTGAAATACCCCAGTGAGACCTACTGGTTAGCACCAGGACCTCGTGGTAGTCCCTGGAGCTACCTCCAGAGCTAATGACCAGACGCTACTGGGTTTTATTCTTCCTTCAACCCTCCGACCCCCACATATTCCCTGTGCTGTTGTAGACTGGAGAGTCTCAGTCCTCTCCCTCTCTCCATTCTCATTTTCCTTTTTTCTGGAGGTTTGGGGTTTTTGTCATTTATCTCCAGGGTTCAGAGAAATGCTGGTGCTGGGAGGAGGAGAGCGGTAGGCGTGGGGAGGTGGGATTGCCTTTTTTTCAGCAGTCCACGTTTAAGTGGGTTAGCTCTGCTGGAAAACCGTGCCTGTAGTGTTCAACAGATTTACCCTTTTCAATCATAAATTTTGGTCTTTTTCTTGGCTGGCAGTCAGCTTTTCAGACTGGGTGAGATTTATCTGGAAGAGGGGCTTCCTTGTTCTGCCATTGCTGCCAGCCTGGTCCAGGCGGTTGCTTTGGGACCTCCGTCCAGCGCATGAATTCACGTGGGATCGGTCGTTTGGTAGCTGAGGACCTCTCCAAGCTTTCACAAGCAAAGTACGAATCAGAGCCGAGTCGCAGGAGAGCTCCTGGGAATTACAGGTAGGATCCAGGGAGAGAGGCACAGGGACTCTGTATCCAGCTGTAGCTACTGGGTTTAATTAACTTTCTCCTGGCTCTGCCCCGTGGAAGTCGGAGCTGTAAAGCCATTTGGCACCAGACATGCAAATGAGAGCTGGGCTGAAGCGACTGTTACCCTCGAGGATCCCAAAAGAGGAATCAACAAATAGAAATTATTCTATTAGCAGGGGCAAAGTTCACAGGTTAACCATCGTGTCAAATCAATGAAATACGGCCTTGATCTCCTGCACAAGGGCTTTATTGTGTATAAATAAGAGTGCCCGAGCAAAGACAGCAAGTTCTTGCACTGTAACATTTGCAGCGTGCTGAAGAAAGGGAAGCTCTGTAGAGATTGCAGCACGAAATGCCTCCTTCGGACATCGGCTTCATTCCTGCTTCAAAAGATTGTAAAACATGACCTTGGAACCTTCTTGCTCTCCTTATGGCCCTACCCAGATTGGATTTCCACAGGGCATGTATTTTTTATTTTTTTAATAAAAAGTTGGGGTCTTTGGCTAAGAAGGCTTGTCTTTGTACTTTTAATTCAGTCCATGTGACTGTCATAACATTTATTTCTTAGGAAATGAAAAATGCTCCTTCTTGAGCAAAGCCACAAAAGAAAGCCGTTGGGTACGCTGGCAACCTCAGGTGTGTGCAGCATGTGTCTTCTGCTGATCTGCTAGCACTGGATGAAGACCATCACCCCTTTGTTGCTTGGTCCAAGGCTCTGCCAGGAAAAGAAAGGGCAGAAGCTGCCTTCTTTGTTGTGGAATTATTTATATTTAATGTGTCTTTGAACATCTGCACGTTCAGGGAAGCTTTGTTTTCCTCTCTTGGGAAAAGCTTCTTTGAAGAGGCTCACTTGACCTCTTTTCTTCAAGATGGGCCAATGCTGGCAAAAATAGATGAGCTTGAAACAAGATGGAAAAGGGCAGCGAAGGATGTGTGGATGTGTCACTGCAGTGGAGGATTTGTCACGTTGTAAAACAGCCTTGCGGTTTTCCCCTCCAGATATACGCAGTGAAGTTTGTGACCCGGGGGTGATTTGAGTGCTGCTGGCTGGGGAAATTAGCCCAACTGGAGGCATTTGAGAAGGCTGAGCACCCCGCTGTCCACGAGCGGTGGGTTTGGGTCTTCCCCAAAGGGGGCTGGAGGAACCTGCTAAAACTGATCTGTAAACCTTCCTTCTTCTGAAGAGAGGAAGCTTTCCAAATGGGCATGGGAAAAACTTTCCTTTGGTAATCCTGGAGATAACAGGTCATGCAGCTTCACCCAGCGATTCTTGCACCATAACTTGTGGTCAGGCCGAAGTGTCTATTTTAGAAAGGCATCCAAGTGATGGGAGGTCAAGCAGCATTTTTGTTATCTCTTCCCGTGGTTAGTCACTCTCACTGTTCTCAGTGTGTTCCTTATTGCTCGCTTCAGTTTTTTCCAGCTTCAGTTTCTAGCTGCTGGGTTTTGGTGTGTCTTTGCTCACTTTAGTGGCCCCAAATACCTTTGCATGTTTGAAAAAACCCTACTGAAAGGGTGTGAAATGTTCTCCTCAAGTGGCAGCAGCTTTGTTATGGAAGGCCCTTTGGTTTTATTAGACTTTTCAACCCTCCGGTCGACTGTTAAACAAGCCGTAGCTTGTCATGGTTGACAAACCTTCGCTCTGGTCTCAGACCTAACCTACCAGTTTAAAAGGCAGTATTCTTTTGTGTGCAGGTTTCTGGGTGGGGACCATCGGGCTTCTAAGGGAAATTAACTTGCGGCCTCTCTTTCCCCCTCCCATCTCAAATAAATTAAGTTTTGTGTTAACTGTTCTGTCACTTCCAAAGGCCAAAAGGAAATGTTAGCCTATGCTTTAGGTTTTCTGCTACACACTAAGCGAGTAAGTAGGTGGGAATATGTAATTACAGTAAAAACAAAACAGCTGCACGATCAATGTCAGCCACTGAAGATAAAATGTAGAAAGTTCTTTTTCGAATGATTCATCCATAATTATTTAAAAACACGTTGAATTTATTCTTAAGCTTTGGAGAAGAATTCTTGCAAGGCTGGCGTTTGCCGTCCGTGATGTTTATACACCTGAGTAAATGCCTGTCTCAGCAGTTTGTCAGCGTTGAGCGCTCCAGATCTAAATCCCTTCGAAGGTAAACCCGGCGCACCTTTGTCTCCGCCGGCCTTTCCGTCCCGAATTTTGGCTGCTGAGGTGGAACCAGTCGTAGCAGTGGCTGGCATAGGATAGGCAGGGTGCCGAGGCTCACACCGTTTTAATAACTGTTCCGTGCAGATTTGGCTGGCAAAGGTTGTAGCAGCTGGATGACACAAATACGCTGGTGGGACTGGTGGAGCGGTGGTTGGGGAGCAGCTTTGTGTGCCCGCAGCCACGGGGCTACGTCTGCTCTCCTCTTTTCACGTCCCTCCAGCAGTATCTGTTGTATGGATTGTAGTGGTCCGGGGAAGAAGGGAGGGAAGCTCCTTCGGATGGTCCCTCTGGCATGCAGCAGACTGGCCACATCTGATTTTAGGGGCGTTGGAAGGTACAGCGCTTTTCCTCGTGGCGTGTCGTTGCAGGTACTGCTGTTTCCTGCCCAACTGGGCAAAACTCAGTATTTTTATTTTCAGCCCTGCGGTATTCAGGAGAAGGTAGCCTGCGCTGAGAGAGGGGCATTTTTCACATGCTTCTCTCTCTCTGTGATTGCCAAGAAGTTGCAAATGTGCTCCATAGAACTGGCTGAAAATTGTTCGGGGTTGTTGTTGTTTTTATGCTAACAGCGCTCTGCCCGACTCACCGGCCCAGATAAGCATCCGTGCAGGGCAGGGCTCTTGCCCACGTGGCCGGGAGGGCAGCCGGCACTGCAGTGGGTGTCACTGCCGAGCAACCAACGCCTTGCAGTTTCATCAGGCTCAGGGTGCGTTTTTCCTCCAGCGAGAGGCACGGCACGGCGCGGGTGCCTGCTGCAGCCTGCGCTGCCTTTCGCTTTGCTCCACTGCAGCAGAGCAGGGAGAGGAGGGGAAAGATCTCCGAGACCGACGAGTTGCGTCTCTGATCCAGACATTCGCAGGGTGCCCTCAGTCCCCGGGACAGTTCATCAGTCAGGCCTCACTGCTCCGTGGATGGAAGAGATGAGCAAATATGGGGAAGGCAGAAAGCCCAGCGCTTGTTCTAGCCCCTCTCCTGCTGCCTGCAGCTGCAGCTTTAGTCAAGAGCTCAAGGAGGCTTTTCTGATCCTGCAGCAGGCGTGGCAGAAAAGTCAGCTGGCCCCAGGTTGATCAATTTTCCTTTCTTGATGCGGTGCTAGAGCTCCTCTCCTTGAGAGCCGACTGTCCCTTGCAAATATTATTGGCTTGGGCACTCTCAGCCGGGAGAGGTGGCTTGTTGGAGCTGTAGCGACTGAGCTGATACCCCACCAATTTTATAGTGAAGATGCTGGCCTTGCAGTCCTCCAGTGCCTGCCCACAGCTCTTCCGCGTGCTCAGAAGGGTAGATTCTTCCTACAGCTCGCTGGATTTGCCTCCCCAATGGTAGGATACACTGGAGAGGCAGCAGTTGCTTGGGCTCAGCAAGGTCATCGGGGTTTTGGTCCCTGATGGTGACGCCCTGAGTCAGCTCTGTGTGGATTGCTCCCTTTCTCACCTCATGTAGGTTCTTCTGTCTGGAGCCATCAACCACATTGCCAGCAGTCAAGCTACGAGCAACCCTTTTTCTTTGTTAATTGCTGCCTGTGGCTTGGCACCAGCAACGTCAGAAACCCTCCCAGGTAGCCCATCTTGGGCTGTGGACTTGGGTGTAGTGTGTTGCCTCAGGTGGCACGGAGTGGCATAATCCTCTCACTTCCCAGCTTTGGAAATCATCCTGGAAGCCTGAGCTGAAGAAAGAGGGCGGGACTGGAGCCAAACCTCTTGTTCCAGATGGGACAGTAGTGGCAGGAACACCTATTGTCCACAAAGGTGTTGCCAAGCCACAGAAAGCAATTAGCAGGGAAGAAAAATGTGCTCCCTTTAAAATTTGAATTTTAAAAATAGTTTTTTCGTTTTAAATTGAACATACATATGTTGATATGCCAAGTAGGCAAAATCGGGATTGTAGGAGCAAGCATCTGAAATTATCTAACTCATGTAGTTAGCAAGTTAATAAAACAGGTTTGTCAAACGGGATTATATTCAGTCCTGAGCGATAGCTGAGCATGAGCAGGATTTATAACATCAGGTTGCTCTGTGTAGAGGACAAGTAAAACAGTCCTGGAGTATGGTAGAGAGGTTTCTTTCTAACCATACTGCTGCCAATGCGGTTATGGTGGAGATAGAATTTGAAAATTATTTTTTCCTCCTTTTTAGGGTCAGCTGTTTGTGTTACAGGTCTAAACTGTGTATTAAACAGTCAACTCCTTTTTCACAAGCTCTCCCTTTCATACAGGGGACCTTTCTGCACCAAGTCCCCCTCCCCAGCTGATGTTGCAACCATGGTTTATATTTGTGCTAGGCTGCTGGATTTCACCTGTTGCTATCTTAGTGCATCAGTTCCCTCTGTACTACTGTATTTTGAGCGTGAATTTGGAAACAGAGAGCAGGATTTCAGTGGTGGGGACCTCAGGGGTGGGAAATCCTTCTCAGGTGCTGGGGGTAGCATGGAGATGGGGAGCATGGAGATGGGGAGCATGGAGATGGGGAGCATCAGCGCAGCGGTGCTGTAGCGGGGAAGGAGGGGAGGGCGGTGGGAAGCATCGCCTGCAACCTGCGCCCTGCAGCGATCCGGGCTTGAGGAGGTGGAATAGAGAAGAGGGTAGATGGTGTGGCCCTGCGTTGGCTGGGGACCGGCTGACCGTGCGAGCTGTGTGAGGTCAGAGTGCCCCCGAGTCCCGGAGGAGTGCCTTATTAGCGTTTTACTATCCTTCCTACCCCTGGCTTCCCATATAGACAAAACAGGCATTTGTCATTTCTTGGGGAGAAGTGTGTTAAAGCTTGTCCCAGGCTCTTTCAAGCACACTGTTGGCTTTCCTTGAGTTAATCCTTCCTCCTTGCTCTTCCCATGGTCCCTATGATGCAAGATCAGAAAAGGCTCTTCCAGTATCTCACCATAGCTGATAATAATTCTACTTCTCTCACCAGATTTCTTAAAATACTCATGTTCTTAGTAAGTAGCCATGGCCACCATGACAGTAGTCCTGCTTCAGGCTGGAGGTTGGACTACTCTGCTGCTCCAGAGGTCCCTTCCAACCAATACCGCTGTGATTTTAGTTCTTAGTTAACTGCCGAGCAGATCCTCCTCTGTCACATGCACGTCTGAAGGACTTCATCAGCTTTTACGCAACAACGAGCCCCGCAGAAATTCATATACTCATGCAGCTGAAGTAGTGGCACTAACTGCTGGACTGGTGGCTAGGAGACAGGGAGCCATCACTGGAAAGAATCGTAAAATACAAGAGCCCTGTTCTGAGATAAAAGTGCAGTTCCAGCAACCCAAGCCACATGAGCAAGGAAAAACATTTTTTTTTCCCCCAAAAAATATGCATCAAAAGTGAGGGATGAAACCGCCATACTAGAGCGGCCATCTACACTAGATCATATCCTTGTCCATCTCTCCTCCTCTGCACCTCTAGGGGTGTTTTTAAATCTCCCTCATCTAAAAGGTTAAGCTTTAAAAATGAGAAAGGTATGTTTCCTTTCCTCTCAATCATTTAATGAGTTTTAGTTTGCTGTTTGATCCTGGTTCTCGTGCATTGACTGCGTGGGAGCTACAGCATTGGGTTACAAATAAAGCAGGTGGCTGTTCCTTTAAAAACTATAAAGCTTAAATCAAATTATGCAGTATTGAAATCGAGCATATTTTTCAAATAACAGAAGGAATGGATTTTTTGTTGTTGTTGTTTGTTGGTATGCACATTAGGATCCTCCCATATTTTTAAATATCTGATCTAAAATCTGTTCTCCTGGTGGTGAATTTCTCTTTGCAGCGTGGTGACCAGAGGTCCTTCATCTCGCCTCCGAGGCCAGTGAAGGTGGGAACGGGCAATGCACTATTTTTAGAAATCAGCAGTGATACATTCCAGGAACTCCTGCAGAATTTTTCAGAACTGAGTTTGAAGGTTTTAAGCACAGATAGGGAAATATGTCATCTGTGTAAATTGCTCTAAATTACCTGCAATTTGTTGGGAGTTGCCATTTCTAAGTGCTTATTGCAACTCTAGATATTTGAGGAAGCTTTTGATTATCCTGAGCTTGTAAAATGTAATGGGCTATTTCTTAATTGTTGTCCTCTGTGAAGTATAATTACCTGTAATGTAGAGCTTTTTATTTGTCAATGCCGCAAACAGGAAATCAAGAATGTCTGATTGAGATAAGTTTGGGGACTCCACCATGACTTGTAATTGTGTCAGGTGACTCGTTTGTACTGGGACTGGTCTCTCCTGTAAAGTCCTGGAGGCCTTCAAAGAACCTAGGAAACTTAAATACCGTCTTTATGTCTTGTTGTGCAGAAGTCTGGCTTGTACTTTCCTAAAACACTCTTCAAACAACTACCGTCGTCTTAGCAAGGTAGTGGTATCTCTTCATTCTGTATGGCATGAAGTTTCAGGAGGAATAGGCTGAGTTGGAATTAATTGCTTAAATGCAGTTAATCAGAAGATGTGGTAGAGCTTGCTGACGTTCAGGAATACCGTAGAGAAATCAGTTAATTAAAACTCAGCCTGAAGGAAGATGATAGCTATAGAGAATCCCAGTTCTCATCGGTGTGTGATGGTACCTGGATGTAGAGCAGAGAATAGGTCTTGAATGGCCATGCCAAACTCAGATCTACTGCAGACTGAAAGTATGTCTTAGCCCAGTCCGACATGTCTGCACAGGGAGTTGGTCCTCACGTCCCATTTGCTGCCGCCGCTCGGCTGCCCTTGACCCAACCATGCTGGCATTCCTCTAGGACCAGGGCACGGGCTGGGAATGTGGATCTGCTGGGGTGACTTGGTTGGGGGGTATGTTGCATGGCCAAGGTCTACCTGTAAACTTGCGTCTCCCCGGGTTCGTGTCATGCTCGCTCATGCTGAAGCTTTCATTGTCGTCATCTTCCCAAGTTGCATCTGTCCTTGGTGGGGCATTAAACATTATTACTTAATTGAACTTACACATTATTGGGGAAGTCTTCGTTGTAGTTCTGGGTGGTTTTCATGTTTTGCAGCAGCAATAGAAGTGTCAGGCAGGGTACCTTCACCCCTCCTTCATCCCCACCCAGGCTTGGCTGTGCTGAGCTCTGGGGAGCGGTGGAGCAAGATGTAACATAGGTTGACATGGCCAGCCTGGGGTTTTACATTCGGTGTAAGGGAGACGTCAAGGGGAAATGAAAAGCCCTCTCATCCCCGCTGCAGTCCTGGGAGATGCTGTGCCAAGACAAGTTTATGAACGGCTCTGCTCCCATACCCGGGGGTTTCCAGAACTTTTGTGTGCGTGTGTTTTCCTTATGTGCAGTCTGTAGGTTTAAATATCCTCCTCACTGTGCCTTTAGAGCATGACTTAGAAGCAAGAGCCGCTTGAGAGTGTCTTCCAGGAGTGCCTGGCCGATTCTGCCACCCAAAAGCAGCAGCGCAAGCTTCCTTTGGAGGAACTTCCTAAAAACAAAACCTTAAAATAAAAACCCTCTTCTTGCTAAACTAACTCTCCGCAAACATAGAATTATTTCGTTTTATTTTTGCTCTTTTGATGGAGAACCGGTGCCGAACAGTTCTCAGGGAGAGCGGTGAGTCAGCTCGCCCAACAGTGACTCTATTGATAGATGGAAGGAGTGGCGCTGAAGTCTGTCTAGTCATTGTTGGTGCTTGGCTGGAGCGCCGGGGGCTCCGAGGGCAGGCTCAAACACCTCTCGCCAGCCTTGGGAGATCAAACACGATGAGTCAGGCCGCAGAAAATCATGATAGGGCCCAAATTAATTAAATCCTTTTTTTTTTTTTTTTTTTTAAACTCTGTTTTGAGAGCAGGAAGGGAAGGACACGCACGCACCGGGGTGTGTGGGACCCGCCAGCTCGTGTCTCGTTGCAGGTTGACTTTTCTTGCATCTCCTGAGCTGCTCCAGTGGAAACTCGGCCCCTGCTCTGCTCCAGAGCGAGGGACCTGTCGACTTTCTCCTCTCTGGATAGCCTCTCATTTCTCACCTTTCTATGTAAGGATGTGAGGCAGAGCTGGAAAATAAACACTTAGCACCGACACGCCACTCTTACGTATCCCGCCTTCTGGTTATTTTTCATTTAAAAATGCATATAAGCCAGAAAACGTTTCAAGAGGGGCTTCAATTCATTCTAACTTCTGTGTAATTTTGATCAAGGTAGAAGCGGCAGGAGATGTCTAGATGGTGGGAAGTGCGGCCATGCTGCAGACCTGCCAACGGCTTTTCCCCAGGTTTTCCCATCTCTTTTTCCCAAAGCACGGCTTGCTGTCGAAGCTGGGGAGCCACATCCATGAAGCCCACAGCTTCCGACAGAGCTTTGCCTATAAACCGAACCTTAAAGGTCATGGGCGTGAAAAAGGTCATGGGCGTGAAGGACCATATCCTATCAATGCACCAGCTCTTCACGCCAGCCCGATATCCCATGCCATGCCTTGGGTTGGTACTGTCCCCTGGGCGAGAGAGGGTTACATCGGGCACTGAAGGCCTCGAACTTCACTTTGGTCTATGAAACGCAAGTGCCACACACTTTGATACCTCAGGCCATGCCGCCCCGAGCTTTCTTCAGGTGCTCTGAACACACGGTGTTCACCTCCCATCTCACCAGGCACCAGGAGCCGGCCAATTTTCAGCATAACGCACAATCTCAACTATTTTATTGCTTAATTTAGGCCATAAAGTCCCTTTGATGTGTTGTGTAATGCAACGTTCATTCTGAAAAAGTGGGTGGAGTAGCTTTATGGTATTATAAAAATAAATAAAATGCCTGGCAGGATTTTGAAACCACATGGTCATTCCTCCTCTCTCCACAGATAAGTTGATTGTTGAGAGAGAAATCTTGCTTAATATCTAACTTTGGGTGATTTATTTCTCCCGAGTCCTTTCATCTCCAGCATGTATTGGGTTATCTGTGACTTCTAATCTGATTGTTTTAAGCGTGATCAAAGAAACCAAGAGAATGCGCTTTATTTTCCCACTGTATGAACAGAATGCTGTTTGTACAGCGCATTACATCACCTGTTCCTGCTGCTCCTGAGTCCTGCACCAAATGGCTGCGGTATAAATAGAAAACAGAATGGACTTGTAGGGGGTGATGAAATTTGTTCCACTTGCCGAGTAAAACAGAGTTAACTCAACGAATGCTTTCTTCACGCCCGACTCTACCTCGGCACACAGCAACACGGGCTGAAAATGTTTGAAATAACTCGCTCGTGCGGGGTATCGAGACGGCATTCGGCAGCGTCGAGGAGCCGCGCCGAAAATCCGCGGGAGATGGCAGGCAGGGAGATTGCCGTCGTTGAAATTGCTGGGATTCTTTCCAGGCTATGCAAAGAAAGAGTTTGGCCTTGCGTCGGAGTCGTCGTGGTGTTCTAGCTGCGGTGGTCCACGGGCAGGGTCTGCAGGGAGAGGTGGTCGCCGTCCTTGCCCAGGCTTGGTGCTGCAGGATCCCTGCACACGTGGAGCTCTGTGCCATCCCAAAGAAACTTCTCTGTCGAAAGCAGCTTGCTCTTGGAAGGTCTGGAGGAGGTAGACCACGGGGACCCACCCGGTTGTTGCTGCAGGACGCAAACTGTGCATTTCTGGGGGACGAGCACTGAGGAGCGGCTCCGATTCACGGTGGGGGCCTAGAAGGTGCCTCTGAAGGTGGGCCTGGGAGCTGCGTTTCTCTGCTTGCTCCTTAAGACCCTGAATTCAAGAAAGGACGTTTATTTTCTGACATGTCTTAACGCTTCACCACCACGTAACCTCAGCACTTCATGGAGGACGGCTGCCCGTCTCTCCGCAGCTTTGCCACGTCTCCTCCTGCTAACGTCTCCTGGCCTCTTCAGGGGCACTGAGCAGCATTTTCACTCCAATTATCTAATTGATTAACATATTTAACTTGGAACGTTTGTTCTCAGCCTGTGTTTGACTTTCATTTTCTTGCTTTTCTTGCAGACCAGGAGGGTAATCTGAGGGCCTGAAAGCTTGCTTGCTAGCTTTTCCAAGCTACAGCTGTTGGCCTTAAAAAAAACAAATTAAAATAAAAAAAAAAAATGCTCTCTCCTTACTGACCTTGCCTTGACACACCTACAGGCCCTCATGAAAATCCCACCCTGGGTAAATAGCTCACGTTTTTATTCAGAGGAGAACTGCCATGCACCAAAGGGTCAGGGAAAATCATTTGGGAGATAAGTGGTGGTTTTATCTTAAGCAATTAGTCCTTAGTGTTGCCTTGTTTTTTTTAATTTTCTAATTGGCTTGGAGGTTGTTCTTGTGCAGCATGTGGTCGCTGGAGGAATACTAAACTTGCAAAAATGGCTAAAACTTGTCTCCCCCGCCCCGTCCTGCCCCTGCCGCCCCTCTCGCTGGGAGGCAGAAAGCCACCGGCATTTCTGACGTGCCATTAGAGCGGGATGAGCTTAGGGCCACTATCTCCCGCATCAGCCTCCGGGTAGTGATCGTCTGATACGTGGAAAGGTTTTGCCCATCCATCATTAAGCTGCTGGTGGTTTTCGCTCTCTGTAATCCCCAGGTGGAAGGAGCAGGAAGGAACCAGGGAGAGGACTGAAGCATGGAGATTTCCCTTTGGATGTTGTCGCTGCGTGGGTTAGGGTCGGGATCAGCATGGCTTCGGCAGTGCCGACTGCTCAGGCACAGCCAGGTCTCCTCCTTGCTGCAGCCATCACCCTGTGCAACGGGGAATTGTCTTTCTCCGAAGCAAACCGAGCTGCTCTGCAATTTCTTTACAGTGAATTATAGGAAAATAAGTTTGTCCTTCTCCCTTGAAAGCTGTGCAGCACCAACCTGGGACTGACTAAATCTTTCAAAGTTCCCCTGCGGGGTGCTGAGCAGTGGGAACGACTGCGCGGTTACCTGGCCTTGTCCTACCCGCAGATCTGCCGCCGCCGGCCGAAGCGGTGATACCGAGCTCGCTCTCCGGAGGGTCACCGGCAGCGGCTTGGTGCTCGCCTCAAGGTCATATTGCAAAGGTTGCTGTGCCGAAACACTTCTTTTTTATTGTTTGCACCGCGGTCGCGTTTGGAGGCCCCTGCTTGCTCGGCTGCAGGGGGACGACGACGTTACGATTTGCATTAGGACGGGGGATTTTCCAGCCCTCGAGGAACAGCATCTTCCTTAGGGAAGTTTTAGTTTCCTTTTGGCGTAGCTGGATGGTGGGCAGGGGCGGCCGTCTGGGAAGCTCCTCTGGCTCTGAGCCCTTGTGGGGGAAAGGGACTGAATGGATGAAATGATGAAATCGGCTGTTTTATTGATGCTATTGCAGATCCTAGAGGTTGGACTCTGCGAGACACCCAGACCAGCACTGAGACAAACTGCGTCTGCTTGAATGCACCAGTTGGGCTGTTAGGGTTTAATCTGTGCAGTGCTCCTTCCAGAACAGAAATCTGTATTTCAATGTGATACACTACTAGGTTTTCTTTTTCCCCCAACTGTCTTATGCAAAAGCACTTAACGAGTCGCTTCAAAAGCATCCAGAGGTGTGAATTACAGCTGATGTAATTAATTTGTGTTTGTGGGCCTGGCCCCCTGCAGTCTAGGTGGCGTGTTGGGCTGGCAGTTAAGAAGAACAAAAGTCTAATCTTGGGGAAGATTAGGAAATCTTTGACAAAGGTTAAGCCAGGGCGCTGCTGCCTTATCATTTGTACTGGTGTCCTGTGGCAAATCTGTAATTTAAGCCATGAACAGTAGGCAGGCTGTTCCTCACGCGAGCTTTAAAGCAGCAGCAGCATCTCTGCTCACCTGCCTGGTTGTTTTGCAAAGCAAAGCCTTAAAAAATGGTTAGGCATAAAATAAGACCGGGGCAGCTCTAGATCCTAAAGCCACTACAGGGGTGCCCATTGCAAGGACATTCAGAGCCGGAGCCCGCTGTGTGACTTTTGAAGTCTCTCCTTCCCAAGGCCATCTCCGTGCTGTCCCCTGTCTCTTCTGCTCATCTATTCTCAACCTTCCCATCCAGCGGTGAGCGAGCAGCACAAATACTGTGCATCGACCGGGCGCTGCAAGGAGAGCTGGAGATGAAACGGGAGGGAGGCAGACGGACCAGCAGGCAGCTCCGAAAGGGGAAAGCCGGCCTTGCCTTTCCTGCGGGCTGCCTTGGCGTGCTGAGCCCCAGCCCGGCTGTAGCAGGATTTAGTCCCAGCACACTTCCAGCCAGCATGTCGTGGCAAGCTTCCCCAAGCAGCAGTTTCCACTTTTCCTCTTTGGTGTCTATTGTTTTGTTATTTGGGGAACTGGAATCCATGATCGAATTTGAAACATGGTTAGCATTAGCCTCTGACGCAACAGGGTTGTTTTTTTTTCCTTTCAGATTGGTCTGAGCCTGAGCACATCTTCCCCTGGACAACTTGAGGGGTCTGCAGCTCTCCTGCGACCCACGCGCTCGGGCAATGACACAGTGTTGTGTTTAGTGCCGAAAGACCATCCCAATTAGTCTCAGCAGAGCTGCAACGTGCTGGCTTGGGCTACCTCGGGCAAATAGTCACTTGATCGCAAGTGGGTTTCCAAAAGAGGGGGAGGCTGGCTGAGTGCTGATGGTTTAGATTTAGTCATTTAATGAACAGCATCAGGAATAGGTTACGTTCTCAATTATTTTGATTTTAATCTAATGTGTTAATAACGTGAGGCTCTTCAGATGAAAATGTGTTTCCAAGTTGCTTTAAGTATTTGCTAGCATAGTAAGTTGAAGACATATGTGAAAGAAAGGGCCATCTGATGAGCTGCTATTGTTCTCTTAATTCAACCCACCCCGTTTGGGCCACTCTGCATGAATGGCTTTGTGTTTGCTAATAAAATCATGCTATGTTCCCTGCAACACATGTTCTGCATGTCCCAGCTAGTCAGCAGCAGTAAAACCTTATTTTATAGGTTTATAATGTTACCTTCTCAACTGTGGCTTCTTTTAGAGACACCCGTACTTCCAGGGTTGACCTTGACACACTTGAGCACACAGGGGTGGCTTTGAGAGCTGCCATAACCCCGTGTTTCTGGCACATCTTCCTCCTTTCCCTCGCTACCTTGGGCTCTTGCTCCCTGCATGGCTTGTCAGCGAGTGTGTGTACCTCCCCACCTAAAGGGTTGTGTTAGCACGTTGGAAGAGAAGTAGAAATGTGCTCCTTGGGCTCATCCAAACATTTTGGGGAGAAGGCAGAGGATGCAGTCCAAGTTACTTCTCAGGCTGGCTCACGGAGGGTCCGAGAGCGTCTGCGGGAGCTGTGGCTGCTCCACAGCCCTTTTATCTGCTGGGTTTTGGAGACCCAAAGAAGCTGTGGGAAGAGCTCTGCTGTTGCATGAGCCCAGGAGAGCTGCAACCAGCCTGACAGTTTCTTTGGGCAGTCCCTAAGACAGGGGGATGAAAAGCAACCTTCTGCCTTAGCACAGCGTCGCAGAGGGGGGCTGCTCTTAGCAGTTGGCTGGCAGTGGTCCTCCAGGAGCCACGTCCAAGCTGGGGGGGAATCAGTATGCATAGCAGTTGCTCCCGTTCCTTGGCACATTGTTCTTCTAAGAGCTGTAGGGTGGGGGGGATTAGACCAAGTTCTTAGGGGAGGAGAATAGCCAGCAGGGGATGGCTGGTCATTTTTGTTCCTTTTGTGGCACAAACAATCTCTCCCTTACTACTCGTAGGGGCTCATGAGCCTTTGTGATGTTTATTAGGCTGAAAGATTTGGAGACCTTTGGTCTAGATAGCTCTCCAACTGAGAAGGGGAATTTAGGCACTTGTGATAGCGTGGCCAAAGAAATTACAATAAATATTTGGGAGATTTTAGTGTTTGGCATTTGTCAAGAATGGTTTAGCAGAATGAAATCTTCAGTGGAAAGGCTGGAAGTCCAGCTGAAATGACAAAGATGTGCCTGGGCTGGCGTTGGCACATCTTCCACACTTCAGGGATTAGAAGGAGTTGTGTAATAGCAGCGTAATGATCTGCAGAATTGGCTCATTTAAACTTCAGCTGCTTTTGTTTAGGAGATGGACTTAAAATCTGAAACTGGGTCAAAATCTTTTCTTGCTCTAGAACTAAAAGCTCTACGCGTTTCAGACTTCTGTTGAAGAGACCTCTCTCTTATCACTGTTCAACCAGCCCTCCTGGGCTGAATTTCAGCCAGACAGGTGACCTTGGCCTGCTGGTCCTTGTCACTTGGGAAAGTGACATTGTCCAGGATGAGAAAAGATTTTGTAGGGTCTGATGATCACGTCCTCTCCTGCTGATCAAATCACGGTCCTTGGTCCTCTTTAGGACTGATAGAATCATCTCCTCTCTAAGACTAGCAGCTGAGCGGGCACTGTTCTGGGGGTATATTCACTCTTCTGGATTCTTATCACATTTTCAGTGAAGGTCAACAATGTCAGAGTTTTATCGCTTCATGAACTTCCCCTAAACTCCCAGGGAGACAGAAGTCTTCCTCAGCAATAGCATTCTTCCCAAAAGTGAAGCCCAAGTCTTTGTGAGCAGTGTCCTGAGAGCTGTTGTGGCCCCGTATCTCCTCAGCTTGCAGCAGCGAATAAAATCCCCAAAAGGTTTTTTGGGTGCAACTGCATTTCCAACAGTAAATGAAGATTCTCCTTCCTGATCCCAGGGGCAGCCGCTCACAGACATGCATGGCCTCCTGATCTCCTGGGGCTGGCCCCAGTCAAGGAAATGTGCAGATATTTCTTTGTCCCAACCTGTTCCCTAACTTTTCCCAGAGAATAAACCCGGGGGGCAAATTTGCAAGGTTAGTGTCGGGAAATAGCTGCTTGGGAAAGCCCTCTTCCTTTCTACTGGAGAAAGCAGCCTGATTAGTTATTCTGATTGCTCATCTGGACTGAGATAGACTTCCAGTGGTGAGACTGAGAGCAGTTGGGAAGTGGAAGATTTGGAGGTCAGGAATTACGGCCCTTCGGCAGGCAATCCCACCAGGCAGTCAACCTGCTGCCCGCGGGCAAGCGACGAAGTGATCCTGCATGGAGGATCTCCGTAAGTCACCAACAGTGGAATTCATAAATTCATTTATTATTTGCTTAAAGCTACACAACAAACGCATGTCTGCAGCGTACATAGACGGCTGTTATCGTCGTGAGCAGAGAAGATGATGCCATCGAGCAGTTGCTGTGTTAGCAACATGCACACGCAAAACAGATGAGTCTCTCTTTGCTCACTGATTCACGGTGTGAATTTTACATCGTACTGTGGATATACAGATAGTCCAGAAAAATCAGTCCTAAAATAAGAACCGCTGGCAAATATTGTTCTCTCTTCCCTGGATGTGACAAGGTACCGGCAGCAAAAGTTGGCAGCCAAGTCTCTGTGCTGTCGCGTCGTGTCATGCGAGAGTCTCACGACTGCAGATGCAAACGTGCAGGCTCAGACGTCGGTGTCACAAGCTCCTGCATGTTTTGATGAATTCATCTACGGTTTTCACACACAGGTTCGGGGACGGGTGCTTTCATCAACTTTGCGATCAAAATGTATGCCAAGGATATTATGACTCATGTTACGGACTCGCTTGTAGTTTTGCGGAGGGGGGTTAATAGCGATGTTAAAATATCACTCATTTACTGTATAGGCGGAGCTGGCGGCAATGGCTGTAGTCATGGTTGCCTAACATTTCCCATTATATAAAACTTCGTTGTAGTTGCTCATATCTTTATCAGACTGTGTTGTTTGGTATTCTTCCATGCTGAGATTCTGCCTAAGGCTGAATTATTTTGGCAAATTTTAGCAAAAACAGAGGGGGAGGAAATTACATTGTTTTGCTCATGTCAGAGTCTTGCAATTTACTTTTCATTGATAACCTTCCAGCTTTCTACTTTGAAACAGGGCTGTATCATTTGGCAAGTGGGTTGCTGGAAGTGGGAGGGGCGCCGGCAGCTTGAATGTACCTTTTGCTGTCCATGTGAGAATCTGTCCAATTTGATTAAATTAGAAGCTTGTGAAAATTGCACGAGCTCCATAGTAGATGGTTTAAAATTTTGGCAGCCAGAGTATCTGAAAAGTGGTTTGGCTCTGACGATGCTCGTGGCTAAGACTTCAGAGACTGGAAACTGCAGTTCCTGTCACTGATGATGATGATGACTCTGGAGTCTCCGACGCTCATCGTTAGGTGAGCCGGCTCTCTTCTCGCATCCTCCAGAAAAGGCACTCAGCAAAAAAAAGGCTTTTTGAGCAGTGACAGGGAGGAGGTGAGGAGGGCGAGATCCTCCAACGGCGAGCAGGTGATCGTGGGAGCTAGCAAGAGACAAGGCTGTACAGGGTGATAAAACTGGAAAGGGGTTTTCCGATGCATCCCGGTGTTTTCAGGTGCTACAGCTGAAGCTGCCCGTTCAGCCGTAGTTCAAGCCCATTACACAGGAGGAAGATGCTGCTTATCCACTAATCTCAGCCAGTTTTGATAATGGGATAAAATTCCCTTTTGTGCAAATGCATGGCAGGTTAGAGGAGAGAAACCCTGTTCGCCTCCGAGGGGGAGGGCTGTGAGCTGACCCTAACTGGATGACTGAACCCACGTAGCGAGCGGGAGAGGGGGGCTGGGGGTGTTTGCCCCATGTAGACATGGGGTGGTGTAAGTCTGATGCGCGGTGCTAGCGCGTGGCATTTCATAACTTTCTCGACTCCTGTAGCTATTTGTTGATGTGTGATCACAGACTCTCTTTAGGACTGTTGCTTGTTCGGTGCATGGGATGGCTAGTGCCAGGGGAAATAACGGAGCAGGAGGGTGGTGCGCAGGGCACCTGCATTACCTCTTGCATCATTAAAAGGCCTTGCAGCGGATGAGGCGGAAGATGCAAGCAGAAAAACACAGGTGCTTCCGTGCTGGTTTCTGCCAGAGACGTCCTGTGAGACAGCTCTTCTCCCTGGGAGAGAGTCGTCGTGCATGCCTTAGCTTTTCTGTGCGCAACTTAAGAGCCAGATCAGACTTAGTGATTGCTGAGCATGCATCAAGTCTTACAAAAATGCTGAGTGTTAGGCCCAGAGCATTTCAAATTGAGCATCCACATTTTGAGAAAATTTTGACTATTTCAGCATTGCAGCTGGCTTTTTGTGCATAAGAGGATAGCATCACAAATAAATACGAGATTCACTTGTGAAAATTACCATAGAAGAATCTCCAACCAAGTGAATAATGCTGCATTCAGCATGAGATTTGGGTGATGTAAAAGTACAAAGAGGGGGGAAATAAGGATATCAATCCGTTTATCCTGTGCCCTGAGCAGGTGAAGTTCTGCAGAGGTGGTGCAGGATCAGTAACAGTGTGATACATGGGCAAAAGAGAGGTGAGTAGAAGATAAATTTTTTTTCAAAACTGTAGGTTGCTTTTCCCTGCAGTCTTAAGGAGAAAACATCTAAAGCGATGAGGCATTTATGTATTACCTACAATGAAATCCTGTATGTATAGTACGGCACATACGCATTCTGTAACAGATGGTGTGTTTGTGTCATGCAGGGGGGCTCCAGTGTTTCACAGCTTTTGTGCTCCAGGCCCTACACAGAGAACAGCCTTTTCCTTCATCCACAGGATTTCATTTCTGATTATGGCAGCTGGGGTGATGGCAGCGCGTGGCAGTGGGTCAGACTAGCCGTGGTGCTCTGCTCTGGGCTCCGCTTGCTAGAGAAGAAGAAAACAGTAGCAGCAACACATCCTGTCGACTGGAGGTGATTTGGGGCCCATCCACGGCCATCCAAAATGCAGAATTAAACCAGGTCTCAGCACTGGGGTTCCCAAAATGTGGCTTTTGCAATGGGCCCATGCTGACTTCGGTGTCTGGGAAGGTGTCAGCTGGAGCTGAAACTTCTGTTTGCATTTGAGGCGATGGTAAGATCTCTTCTGCATGTAGGTTTTCTGCTGAGATCTGGCCACAGCCTCGTGGTTATTCAGAGCACTTAAGAGTCTCTCCACACCTTCCTGTTTTCACTAATTATCGCCGTGTCTTTGGGGCCTCCCTCTCCTGTTGAATTTGGTTGGGTGTCAGCAAATACCTTGTACTCAGAATTTCTGGAGGGAGTAAAAAGAGATCAACGGAAACACACAGAGTTTGATCACCTAGCCTTCTGTCTTTAAAAAACGGAGGTAAAAAAAAATACAGCTGTCTTTTATCTGAACAGTGGCTAATTTATTTAGAATAAAAAGCACATTGCTTGCATTGTCACTCATTTTTCCCAAATGAAACCGTCAACTGGTTTTAATTGTGTAAAGATATGTAGGAATGGAACGAGGGTTCAAACAGCTCTTTTACAGCACTTTAAATGGACATGGTACTTCATATATATCCCCACAATAATGCACACCAGATGAAAAGATACTGTGGAATTTGTGTAATAAAGGTAAAAGCCCATATATCTGCCTGTTCTAATGGATGAGAACCAAAACAGAAAAATTGCGTAAGGCAAAAATAACAACAAGCAAGGTTCACATCAAGAAAAGGTTGTACATCAAGAACAAACAAGCACAGGACTTCCCTGAGCAGTGGCCAAACACAGTAGCGGGAGGGACTGCAGATATGAGCTTCCCCCCAGCTTCCCTGACACTCTCCGGCTACAGTTAAAGGTATTTCATCTCCCCTCTGGTCTGGAGTTTGGCTGGACCTTCTGGTATTGCAGTGTCCCAGGAGCTACCTTATGAGCTCCCATGCAATTTGTCTGTGAGCAACTCTCTTTTTTTTCTTTTTTTTTTTTTTCTTTCCCTGCCGCCTTTTTCACTACATTTTAATATCCATTTAAATGAGATGAACTGGTTCTCACACCTTGAACTCTTTAGAACTGCCTCTGGAGATGTTGGCACCTTCAGCAGCGGAGCATGCCCAGTGGGGTCCTTCTAGTTCTGGTCAAGGCATATGCAGTAAAGAGGGATTGCTAACCCACCTGCGCCGGCTGGCTTCAGATGCTGACCTCCGTCTTTCTCACCGCTGAATTCTTTGCTTTTGGTTTGCCAGTCAGCCGCTGAATTTAGATCCGTTTGTAAAAGTACAGCCACAAGAAATGAGAAACTGAATCAGCTAATTTCATTCATGATCTTTAAATATGACTGACTGTGACGTCGAGGCAGCGATTGGTGGTTTGGCTTCCAGGTCTTGCTGGAGGTGCAAGGTTCAGTGACTGTCCCAAAACTAGGACTGTGAGTGAAGACTTCATTCTGCACCACCTAAGGAAGAGTTACTTTAGTCCTCATTTAAAAGGAAGGCTGTCTGTAGCATCCTCACAAGACTAACTTCCCTCTGTATGCCTATTTTCTGGGGACAGCAGCAAGTTATGTGCTGTTAGTCTGCTAAACTCTTAAAAGAGGAAAAAAATCAGTATTTCTAGAAAAGGAAAGATCCTTTTTAACAGCATCTGTCTCCCTTAGGCACAGTTTCTGCGTGGTTCATTCCTTCTGGTTGTCATTGTTATTACAGTTCTTCTGGAGACTTGTCACTGCTGTCAACCTCTAACGGACCTTGTCAGAAGGATAGCGTGACTCGGTCCACCCTCGCCTTGCCCCAGCCACTGCGTTGTACCAGCCAGGTCAGTTTGAGCTGAGAAGGGAACGTCAGATTACGGGCTCCCACTAGAGACCAGGAGACCGAGTTATGATTTATGCATTTACTGTGATGCTGACATTTCTTCAAAGCTGAGCAGTAAACGATAGAGCAAGTTTAAAAGCTTTTTGCAGCTTGCCAGTATTTTGTTGTTGATACAGCCAGCCACTTGTTAACGTGATCCAACAAGTATCCTTCAGTGACCCCACCTGGGGAGCTTGTGAGACTCCAGAGGACTGCTGGAGGAGCTCTGTTGCATGGTGCTGTGCTTCTGAGACTTACCTGTCGTGGTTGCAGTCAACTGATGCTTGTGAATTCCTGCTCGTTATAAAGTACTGAGGCAGAAGTCTTCTGGGGGGAGGGATCTTCTTTTCTGTCCTGATCTAATGGTCTCTTGACATGAAACTTAAATGCGTTCCCTAGATAGAAGTAAAGTTAAATAAGGCTTTGTAGGAATTTTTAATGCGAAGGTATGAAACGTCTTTGTGAAGGTCTTTTGCTCGACTGAGTTGTTTTTTCATGTGCTGCCAATATCTGATCCCACTTCTTGACCTTTAATATACACTGAGAGGGAAGATTAGGATGTTTCTAATCAGCTGAATCTCCCCTCTGGGAGCACTATTAAATCCTGACTCTCAGCTTTATCTCTGCCAGGTCTTGCCAGCCCTCCGTGTTTTTGGTTTTGTTACCAGCTGAGGTCAGAGTTCGGTCACCTCAAAGGTTCTTGTTCAATTGGCGGAGTTTCTTGGATCCTTTCTGTAGGAGTTAAGACACCAGCGAGCGACTCCGCTTGGAGGCAGACCTCTTTGTTTCATGTGCGTTGGTGAGCCAGACCTTATTCAGTGAAATAAAGTCTTTTTTTTGTGCAGAATTATTGCTAAGGGTCCCTCAGTAATCCTACCCACCTCATCATTAGTAGGGCTTCATGAGATGTCTTCGGGAGCAAACCTGGGTTGTTTTGAGGTGCCAACTCAGGTGCCTCATAGACATTCAAAACATTACATCAACCGGTTGCTTCTGCCACCTGAATTTGTAATTTCATTAAAATACCAAGTTTGTTGGCAATAAATTGGTAATGATTATTGAGTTTCATGCCATTGTTTCGATGAGGATTTAAGTGAGGCTAGCAAGTCTGCGGTCGTGTGGCTCAGCCTACGTTACGTGGCCCAGTGATACAAACAAGCAGTTTAATGTCAAAGCTGTGACTGGTCTTTGTCAAATGGAGACCCCTTGAGTTGCATATCTTCCCCTTTCATTTCAGCCATCAGCAACATCCCTGTTGTGATTTAAGTATCGGGAAATTTATCCCTGAAAGCAATACAGACCACGGATCGCAGTGCTGGGGTTGATGCCCTCCTGAAAAGCTTCGGTGATCTACGGAAGGACTGAGCCCAGGAGGTCTTATTTGCCCTTTGATTCCAATGGCTCCCATTCCCCAATGTGGTCCACGTACCTGTAGATGTCCCTGCCCCATCCCATGTTCTTGAACACTCCAGAGGCTCCGTAGGTACGTGGGAAGGAGGGGAATGGTCTGGAGTCACTGGCCAAAGCTGGATGCTTTGTTCCCATCCAAAAACTTACTCATCCTACAGGTCCTGGTCTTAAGTTACTGAGCTTGCAGAGAAATCTGCTCGTAATTTCTTTCTTGTAAGCCCTTTCTTCTTGAGCAGAAATTTTGGCAAAGAAGAGTTGAGGCACTGGAGAATCCCCAGTTCTGCCTGGTTATACCAGGCCTCCTCAGATCTTTCCTTGGAACGAGCAGGCAAGAGGAAATACTTTCCATTTCAGAGAAGCGTGGACAAACAACGTTGCTTCAGACGGAGAAGAAAAGCAGCAGACGGAGTTACAGTGCTGAATCCTGCCAGCCAAAAGCATGCTCTTGCCTTTATTCGATCATTCCTGGAACACAGTGTTCTTATTGTATTCCTCCTCGCCCTGCTCAGCGCCTCTCCTCGGCCTCGGGACTCGGAGGTGCCCGACCACGATGCTGGTGGGTTTGGGCAAGTTAAAAAAAGCATCAAAAGCATCTCGGAAATGGACCCTCTCCCTCTCCTGACGTTAGGTAAACTTGTTTTCTGAAAACCTGGATCCCGTTAGAAAGGTTCCCGCTGTCTGGAAAACAAAGTACTCGCTCGCCTGGTTTAGTCATTAAGTAAATTTGTGGTTTGGTTGAGACGAAAAATAATGAAGAAAAGCTGTTGAAATCCCGGGATTAATTTGATAGTTTGCAGGCAGTGCTGTTTTTAAGTGGAGCTGCTGCCTTCTTTAGGTTATGAGCAGACCCAGGTATAAACCTGGGCTTCCCTTTCTCCCCGCGCCTCAGAGGCAGGCATTTGGAAGTAATTTGCTTCATGAAGGCCCTCGCCGTGCGGGCGAGGGGGATGCTCTGGGCTGGAAGCCGTGTTGCGTGGGTGTCTGCACGGCCAGCCCGCGGCTGGAAAGCTGGGAGATGCTTTCGGCTGCTTATTTCATCTGCAGAGAGAGCAACGTCCTGGGCCGCGGGCAGGGCGGGAGGAAGGGACGGATGGTCGCTCACTCGACGTGACGTGGAAGGCTCTGAACGGTTGGGGGGTCGCTGGTATTTTCACATCTGCAACGTGATGGTTGTATTGCCCCTTCGGGGAAGGACAGTTTCCTCTGTGACTCCTTTACGTCTCCCAGCTGCCCTGCCTGCCTTCCCAGGGAAGGGAATCGATGGGGAAGAGGCAGAGGGGCCCATGCAGAGACCCCCATAGCTCTCTGGAGGGTTCCTCCTCTCCACCGGCCCCGATTTATCTGGGAGAATCACCCGGGAAAGCAGAGATGTGGGAGCTGGCACTGCCGCATGCTGTCTGAAATGGCTATTCCGTGTGTTCGTCCACTTAAGCACATTAGATAGGTATATATAGATATATATATATGTAAAATCACTTGCCGTATTAGGCATAGATGTCATTTCACTCTGAGAAGCCAGTTAGCAGAGCGGAAAGGTCTTGTCTATCAGCTTGTTGCCGAATTTTCCCCAGCCCTCAGCTTAAGCGAGGGGAAAGGAGACTGCATTAGTGCCCGTGTCTGCGCTAGTCAGCCCCGTGGCCCAGGGAGAGCACGCTGAGAGGGTCAAAGAGTGGGGGGTGAGGACTGGGTTCCCACTTGTTTTGGGGGGCTTTGCTGTGGGCTGGTTCTCACCCAGGCCCTTGGGCAGCTGGAGCACACAGAGAGTGTGCTGGAGCACGGCATCCCCTGCCCGGGGATGGGAACCCAGCTCCTGCGCACGTGGCAAGGCTCCTGTAGATAGGCCCAGTGATTTGAAAAGATTTGTTTTTATTTTAATGCAAAACATGACCTTAAAGCACATTGATCCTACATTCTGACATTCCTCCTTAGGCGTGTTGTCCTGGGCAGGACCTCTCTGTTCTGGAGGTGTCAGGAGGATTTGGTCCTTGGGTTGAAGGTCCTCTCACTGCCTTCAGGATGCACGTGGATGTGGTGATCCACACAACAAGTGTGGATGTTCGGCACATCCCTGTGCGAGCTTGATTCTATCCCTCCTAATAAAATATTACAAATAATTCTCTTATGGAGTGCTGTCTGACAAAGGCCACGGCACGGAGGTGAGCGTGGCTTATGGGTGGGAGCAATATACTCTGGATATCCAAAATGCACACAGGAGATGCTGGGTTTGCCCTGGTTTTGTTGCTTCTTAGGTCGCTACAGAGGCTTTTGAACGACTGATGGAGCCAGGCTGCTCCAAAGCAGTGAGGCTCTTGTTCAATCACAACTGATGCAATCAAATATCCTGTATATTTTATAGTCAACGTCCCTATTTGATATCAACCTTTTATAATGGATAAGGATTCATATTAATCATGTCATCGTAAAAAAAAAAAAACACCACCTATGTTACGGTATAAATTCAGACTAATATGTGGAAATTAGTCTAAGCAGATTCCTGTTATTGTTAGATATGGAACAAAATGTTCTGCAACGTCCGCTTTATTTCAGGAAGATGATCCAAGCGTCCTGTTAATTGATGTGCAGACATTGTGTTGCCCATATTTTCTCTTTTATTTTAATTCATTTCTTGTGCATTGAGCTATTAAAGAAATGAGGTTTTTTGATCTTATTCTAGGGAAGACATGCATTGTTTTTAGGAAGGACTTTATTGTGTGTCAAAATTGGATTTTTACAGCTTTGATTTTAAATCTGTAACTCGTGGACAAAATACAGTATTGCATTGGGGCGATGAATGAGCACAGCCTTGCCTCTGTCGGGAAGGAGGAGCTGGGAAGGCTTATTTGTAGATGCAGTCAGATGAAATCTTGAGGGACTTGTTCTGCAGTTTCCTTGGAACACAGTGGTTGCATCCTGCTGTCTGAAAGCCTTTCCTAAGAAGGTGAGGGTGGCGATAGGGCAATACAGCCACAATATTTAGCCTATCTAGTCTTTATTTGCCTCCTAAGGCAAACAATTTATTTCCTGTATTTCAGCTTCCTTCCTAGATTCTGACAGATTCTAAATCACTTTTCTCACCCACCTTGCCGTATCCTGTGATCTAAATTATTGGTTTCAATGAATGCGTCTTCTGTACCTTAGTCTTGCCTGAGAAGTAGTATGTCCTTGGTAAATGCAAAGGAGTGAGAAATTGGAAACTCAGGCTGGTAGATCTTGGGTTGAGCTTTTGTAACCGTCCTTTAATACTTTGCAATAATTACTGAAGCTCCCCATAAAATAATCTCCGCGTACTCCTAAAATGGAATTGAATGCCTTAGAATAAAAGAGAAGAGGAGCCCTTATCTGTACTTTTAGTTAAGTTTTTATTTATTTCCCTTCTTCCTCCAGCGTGGGAGGATGAATAAGCACGGAAGAAGATACAGATTTGCAAAGGCAAGGAGCGCTAAAGAGCGTCGGTTTTTTCATCAGCTTTTAAAAGCCAGACTGTAATCATAAATTCCCTGATAGCTGGAGCATGCAGAAGTCGTCTTTAAGCCTACAAGTGACAGGCTGCTGTTGCTTTTCAAACTTCAGATTTCATTTTTTTGTAAGACACAACTTTGATCTGGTTCCTTTGTAATGCTCTGCAGAGCGCCGGGGCCGCTGCGCTCGCCGGCTGCAGGGCTGGAAGTGAACTTTCTTGGCGAGAGCCATCTGGAGACCTCAAAGAACAGATTAACTTGTCCAGAATTGATGTGATCTTTGAAGAAGCTGCCCTTGCCTAGCACACATGTGATTAGCTTGACATTGGCAGTGATAAAGTTGAGATGCACAGCAGTGTCTGAGTACCCGCAGTAATTGGGAAGAGTTTTAAGTGGAGCAGCCCCAAGGATCTGCAATCAAATTACCAGCTAAATCCCCAATTTTAACCTCTTGAGCAGACTTTGCGTCTTTAGTGCAGTTTAAATCCAGTCAGGAGTAAAGGTTTTCAGCGTTGCATCTTCAGAGGCATTTTGTTCTTAGCTCCAAAACATACCCGTGATGATGTATTGGGGAACGCTGTGAATGCTTCGGGACATTTCTAATAGTTTTATACCCAGTATGGGGCAAATTTTGTGATGGTTGTTGGTACCATGGATTGGAAACGGAGACTTTTCTGTTCAGGTGGTAGATTAATGTAATCTTGTAAGTCAGACTCCTTGGTGGATGCTGTTCTAATCCCTTGTTTAAAGGTGACCCTGCCGCTCGGACACTCTTGTCAGCACGTGCTATTTAAATATGCTGAAGGGATTTGCTTCGGCTCGTACATCATAAGGTAACGTGCACCTTTTAATTCGATTGACTGGTTGTGATAATGAAATGTGGTATTGCGTGAAGGATGTGACAGTCACCCACTTGTTGGCAGATGTAAGTGGGGGAAGTAAGGGAGCTCTGCTTGGTCCTGTCTGGCCAGCCAGAGACTCAGCGAGTTCTCATGTTGAAAGCTGGTTTTTTTATTTCCTTGGGTGGGAGTATGTAACTTTTTTAATGGAAAAATTAGTTTTTTCACTCTGAATAAATGGGAGATTAAAATAATGAGCTGGAAGGTGTCTCAGCATTAGACTGCGTCCTCCCAATCGTGAAAACAAAATGAGCAGAAATACCAAATAAGTGTAGGGCTTAGTCCTGGGTTCCTCCTGCAAATGTAGTTCTGGAAATAGTCATCTTTAAAAACCCAGGACTATGAAAGTTTAAACTAAGTTGTCAGAAGTTGGTGTGAAAAAGCAGGGGTGACTGCTCAGTAACTGGGTCTCGTTGAGTTGCAGCCCTGCTCTGTGGTCTCTGGGCACCATCCCTCAGCTCAAACACGGCCCACCAAAAGGGGAAGGGAGGAATCATGTCCTGCCACAAAGTTCCTCGCTGATGTGCCGGAGGGAGAGTATCACAGCTACTCGACCTACCGTCAGCTGTGGTGACAGATCCTGAGTTTCTGCAGAGCCCGTTTTGGGATGTCCTTCCCTAGGATGTACCCCTGGCCTCACTTCTCCTGCAACTTGGAGTTTTCCAAGGCAACTCATGAAGTTTGAGTCATTATCAGCTGCCTCATGGCTCAAGCTGTCTGGAAAATGGGATTTCTCCCATATTAGAGATGAGCTGCTCACCCAAACCCTGCTGACCAAAGGTTCAGAGCATGTCATGGGAGGAAGTCTTCTGGAAGTGCTGTTTGGGAGGGCATAAGCAGAATGCATTGGGGTTTCGTGGTTGTCAACTTCATGAGTCTTTTTTCTCTTGGGTTTACTAATCTAATGCTGCTTTTTTGGTAGTGCAGGGGTTTGGAGGTGCCTCTCCATGCCACCAGGGAGTTTGGAGATGCACTTATCTCAGGGTCAGGCAGGTGCGGGACCCTTGCAAGAGGAGGACTGCCAGCCTGCCTGGATTCTATCACAACTCCAATTCTTTTGAGTAAAAATTTTCTTCCAGAAAATGTCAGTGTCATAAAAATTCAGTGCTAGAGTTGGAGAAGATGGTAGCAATGAAAACTGATGCACCTGATCAGTTCCCTGTTAGACTGGGAGCTGCTCCAGCCACACTGGAACTGCTAGCAGACTTGGGGAGACCATGTCTCACAGACCTGCCAATAGAGTGTTGTGCAATTTATTCCCTCCAGTGAAAATTTAAATTCTAGAGAAATTAGTTGCCTACAGGTCTTTCATCTCCAAGGAAGTTTCCTTCTTGCCTTAGTTTTTTTTTTTTTCCATGCTTGATGAAGAACATCAATGAAGGAGGTACGTAACTGTTGAGAACCGAAGGGAGTGCCATGTGGATTTGGGTTTGCAGGCAGGATCTGTGAGATCTTTCTCCTGCTGTGGATTCTGAAGGCGATGCAATACTTCCCCAGAGCATGCCAGCCAGAGCATGCGCTTCTTGCAAAGAGCAAAGAGTAGCATGTTTGGCAAAAACTGGGGACTTCCCGTCTTTGATTTAAAATTGAAACAGTCCTCAGTGGGGAGCTGTGTGAAGGGGACTGGGGATCCCAGGCTGGAAGGAGAAGGATGCCCTTAGGGACTTGCCATGCAGTGGGAACTCCAGCTAGGGCAAGAGGACCGAAGAGGACCTCACTTCTCTTCTCACCTAGCTTGAAGCTCCAAGATCTGACGGTGCTGATGTTCAGAGTGCTGTGTGCTGGTCTTGGTTGGTGGAGTGGGAGAGTTGGGGATGGGATGCAGCCAAGACAACATGCAAAGTAAACTCTGAACAGGTAGAAGGAAGCCCTAAGGAGATGCTTGCTAGTTTTCTACAACAGTTTTGGCCCTCATCAGCATTACCAGAATTGACAGGGATCAGTGGAGGGCTTTATGCAAAGAAAAGGCAGCTGGTCAGGTTGACTTACTTGGGTCGCTGTGATCTCTCTTATAATTGTTCCCTGTGTGATTATTTTGAGGGTTGAGCAACTGAGAGCTGCAGAAGAGACGTGCAGCTTTATTTCTGTGATGTGTGAAATGTTCTGTGTTCATTTCAAAACCATTCATTGCTCTTTCCATCAAAAAAAAAAAAAAATTCCGGAAGTCTGCAGGAATTTTTGTGAAGTCTAACTTTAAATGCTCACCTTTCCTTTTATCGTCCTTATCAGCACATAGAGCTCGGTATGTGAGGTTTTTAGCTGACATTTCAAATCGCTCTGAGTGTGCCTGTATCCCTTTTAAAGCAGCCTCCCCTCCCAGATCAGAAGTGACCAGTTTTTTTTTTGTTAGACTCCATGTTCCTTTAATGTTTTCCTCCTAATAGATGTTGAAAGTGTTCTTCAGAGGCACAGCACAAAACATTCAAATAGTGATGCGAGCCAGCTGAAGAGAGTTGTCAGGGAGAGGGAACATTAGGAGAAGGATTGAATACAGATGGATTCCTCAAAAGTAATGTAACCTGTTATGATTGCTTTGAAATCCTATACCCTTTCCATCTACTTACGCTTACCAAAAGTTTACATTTGCATTGATGTATTAGAGGCAGAGCTAAAATGGAAGTAATCCCTGTTGTCTACATGCTTAAGTGTGTAATTTTAGCTAAATACAACAGTTGTGACCAAACTCTTGCCTGCATCCTCAGTGGGAAGCCCACAGCCGTGGAGTGCTGCAGGAGAGCCCATCCATCCCAACTCCTCCGGAGGGGCCAGGGACCACCCAGCACCCATCTGCTCGCTCTTGGTTCCTTCAGCCATCTCGGATCCATACCCGACGAACTCTTCAGATGCTCTCTGCTGCTCTGTCTTTGTATCAGCAGATACAAAGGAGAAATTGATTGATCTGTGCATTTGATTCTATATATCAGAGTGCTTTCTTAATATACTGCGAGAATAATCCGTGTCACTTCCAGATAGTCCTGGCAGAAGGTCCACTAGAAGTTGATGCTATATTTTAATTGGGTTATCCAAAAAGCATCCTTCTCTTTGCCCACAGGGAAGGCCCGAGCTGTCCGTCATTCCTGCCTCAATTTAAGAGGTTGTATCAGCCTCCATCACGCAACTGTCACATCGGATGTGACAGGAGCGTGGCACTGCACAGCGCTCCTTCAATGCTCAGAACTGACCATTATGCAAGGGGAGGACTGGTGAAGGGGGGGTGGTGAGGTTTTCACTGATTATACCTTGCTTTTTAGGGTGAACTTGTCCAAATTATTTCGAGCCTTAAATATTTGCCCTAGAAAGCTGTTCTGAAATCTGATGGAATATAGAAATAAGGTTGCTCCAGTGCGTGTTTACAGTGACAGATAGAAAGTTTGTGTGCTAGATGACATCCGTGCTGACTCGCCATCCCAGGGCGCCCGTAAGCGTTCATACCCAACTGACTGTCCTGCACCCGAGTGTGGAGAAACCTCACAAGACTGTCTTTGCCTCAAACAGTCATGAAAAACCTCAGCTGACTCAGTTTTGGATGCTCTTTGCACCAGTCCGCAACTACACTGAGCTTTGTCCTCCAAGGAGAAGTAGCTTGGAGTTTTTGTTGGTTTGTGGCAAGCAAAACATTAGTTTTCTTTTTATGAGAATAGGAGGGTAATTTGTTCCTAACTGACCCCATAATGGACCTAAAACAATATGATTTTTCTTAGTGACCAGCGAACATCCATGAACCCTTGTATTACAAGGAAAGTTGTCTGGGTCTGTTTCTAGGAGCAGAAGGGCATGGTGAATAGGAGCTATATTAGCGGTGTGCTGGCTGAAGGGTATAGCCCTGTCGAATTCAGGTTTTAAAATACTTTGGTAATGCTTCCATCCTTGTACACTGAGTACCATATTATACATAAATCATGCTGAAGACCTCTACCTTAAATGGATTGTCTGCTACTCCCAGTTCATGCAGTGGCTATCCTGTGTTCATACTCTGTGCAAATACTGCCAACTTTTGCCTTTGCTGGTGTCTTCCTCGCCTCCGGTCCTTCCATCTGTGCGTTTCTCATGGCTTTCCTTGTCTTATCTAAACGTAAACTCATCAGGGCAGGGACTGTTTTTGTTGTCTGTAGGACTTTGGCCACTGCAGTACAGCCAGAAAAGCTTTTCGCAGCAGAACGGGGGAGCACAAATTGCGTGATGTCCTCCTTGGAGGTGTTTGCTCAAGGTCCGCTACAAACCACATCAACTAGGTGCCGGTTACTGAGTTACTAAATAAAAGGTCACGCTGATGAGCTTCATGATCTGAATTAGAGCAGAGCTTCGGTTTTCAGAGCTGGTAACAGAACTTGGAAAACCCAGGAATTTATGAACTTCAAGGTATCTTACAAATGCTGCTCTTCATGCAGAGGGGTGGGCAGGGAGAGTGGGGGATTAAATGATGCTGTGTTGGTGTGAACGTTTCAGCTTGTTCCTCCTTCTGGCAAATTGCAAAATGACTTGCAGTGACAACAAGATGCCTGTGTGGCCTGACTGTCCTGCGGCATAGCAGAGCTGGAGGCATGTCGGCAGCGGTCGGTTTTCTATGCCAGTGGCAGAGTTGGTGTGGAGCTGCTTGCCTGCTTGTTTCACAGGCTGCTTCACCGTTAATGCAGGTCTCCTGCTTCCCAAGTTAGCTCACGCAGGCAGTCTCTGTCTTCTACTGTTTTGCTTAAGAGAAGGAGAGTGCCCTGCTCGCCCGTGTACTTGAATAACCTGTCTGCAGGACAAGGCATGTGGTTGTGTACAAAGGTACCCTCCACAGATCCATGGCCAGATTGTCCATTGGAAAAGCCGGTGCGATTAGATGGTCCTTCCTGGTGGAATTTGCAAGTGTTTGATGTACCCGAGTGTGACACTCAAGGTCAGCGTTAGGTACTGCATTGTAAGCAACAGCCATTTCTTGCTTTACCTCCCTCCCTTGGCAAACATGTTGGAGTAAAGTGAAGAGGGGTGTAAAAGCAAGCCTAGAATGGGTGAGCCGTGCTACACATCCCTCGCAGTTGGAAGAGTAGAAAGAAGCTTGATTTGACTAAAAAAAAAGCTGTCTCATTATCTAGGTGTTGCTTTTAGATGTCCTGCCTTGCTCATAGAATGGCAATGCTAAGCAGTTAGCTGATGGACACAATAAATCCTGGTGGGAACTGGACTTCTTCCATATAGTCTTGTTCCCTCTCTTCTTCAACTCTAATAGTATCACCTTCATTACTCGTGAATTCCCTTTTGCTTCCAGTTACGAGTCAGATTGTTCAGGGTCCTATCAGTAACACAGCTTAGTCTGTAGCCTGGCACCGATGCTGGGGCTCCAGGCAGAGTCCTCCTGCCCAGTGGTGCAGAGTATGGTCAAGGTTGGGTCCTTCTAATTTGACACTCTCATTTTTCCTGCAGGCATGGGTCGTGGAGAGAGCCTGTTAACCCTTACTATGTCAACACGGGCTACGCTTTGGCACCAGCGACCAGCGCCAACGACAGCGAGCAGCAGAGCATGTCCAGTGATGCCGATACCATGTCGCTGACGGACAGCAGCGTGTAAGTAACTCCAGTCCGGAGGGACAATAAGCGGGACGATAGCGTGTTTGTTTCTTTAGCGGTGGTGCTGCTGTTGTGTTGGTCTGGGGGAGGCTTTGCCACAGCTGGTTATGGGGTAGTATCTGACTAGACCAAGGTCATGATCATTCTCGCTTTCTTTTCAAGTTTTGTCGCTGTGCAGGCTGGTCTTGGGAATATTTGCAACATCAAATGGTTTGAGTGAACTAAAATAAATGATGCTCGGTTGGAGTTCCTGCAATGTTTCTTGCCAGGTGCAAGAAATATTGGAAATGTTGGATGGCTTTGTAGTAAGTGCTTTGAGATGTAGTATCTTCTAAATGTCAGACAGGGCTTTCTGCTTACCTGGGTACTTCTCCTCTGGAGGTTTTTTGCTGCCAGTCTGTGCTCAGTCTGCGGATGCTCTTCAGTAGGATGGATGACTGACCAGTTCTAGTTTATGTCTGGTGACCGCTGCACTTGAACACAACTTGTACCAATAAGCCCCGCCAAATCTTCTTTGCTTTTTTCTAGTTCCTGCGTTCATGACAGCGCCCTGCATCTCACCCATGAGATACCTTCCTTAAAGATGGTCTGCAAAGGGAGAAAAAAGGGGTTACGGGATTTTGTTGTGACTGCATCTCTGTGATAAAAAAAAGGACTTGGGCAAAAATATTCAATGTTTGGTCTGTTTTTTAGTAGTGCAAATGCAGTCTCTTTCTGTAGAGCAGAAACCCTTTGATTCTTCAAGTGAAAGATGACAGGTTTATAGAATTAGGAGAGGGTTTTATTAACGGCAGTGCTGTAAACACGAAGTCCTCCAAGAGGCTCGTTTAGTGTCAGTGTGAACGTCAGGAGCTGTCAGACCTTGTTGGAGAAGCTTTCAGGCCTGTGTTGCGGATGTTAATGGGTGCTGCAGGAGTTCCCCACCTGCCCTCAGCTAACACAGTGACATGGTAAGGGGGCCTCTGTGTCTGCTGTGGTGGCTCTGCGTGAGCCGGTAGCGTGCTTGGCTCTGCGGAGGCTTGGAGCCATTTAGGAGCAGTTATTGAGTCCGCTCTGCTCACTGGCACCAGCTCCTCACACCTTGTCCACGTCATGTTGCAAAATAGAGGAGGCAGACTTGGCCAAAGGGGCACGGGAGGCGGAGGGTGCCCCTGGGACGGAAAGCTGTAGAGGACCGCTAATTAAAGGCTCAATTTGATACAAATCCAGCTGCTTTGCCACATCCTTCTGCGATTCTTCATATTCATCAATTTATATGGAGGAGTACTCTGAAGCTAGCAGGGGTCATGTAACTTCTTGTTATCAGGAGAGACAGATGTAAGAACTCTTCAAAATTAATTAGCTTTTAGCACTTCCTTTTCCACTGGTCCAGCAGGCTCATGGGGCTGCACTGATGGTTATACCTGCGATAAGTTGTGATCATTTATGCCAGAGTTCTTCACTTTCCTAATTTTTATTTCAGTAGCCATAATTTATTTCTTTCACAGGCAGAATAATTTCTGTTTGACCATCCTATGCGTTCTTTATTCTTTGCTCCTTTTTCCTTTAGGCATTTTATCTCTTCTATGCATTGGCTGCTTCTAGCTTTAATTACCACTGCTAAGTGCGCTGCCTTCTGCTAATAACTAACCCAATCTCAGTGGTTCGTTTTAAGTAGGTCTCAAAAATCATAAGGGTAAACCTGTGATCTTTCTGTGTGTCTCAAACTGGATGCGTGCAGATTGATCCCCAAATTGAGATTCTGGACATACAGCCTTGACCTTTGGCTTACAAAGACTCTATCTGTTTTCAACACTTGCTCTTCATTACATCCTTTAAAACTCCAGTACCAGGTTTTGTTCGGTTTTCACATGGTATTGCTTGAACCTATCTGCCTCCTGAGTTTCAAAGGAATTTTTGCAGAATTGCTTAAGGCAGCAAAAATGAAGAACAACCAGACGCAAGTTAAAGAAGGGACTCCTGCTGCTTGACAAGACTTGCATGTCTCGGTGCTTTGAATTTAGGCCTCCTCTGAGGAAAATGGCAATAAAAGCCTCGTTTGCTGATGAGCGAGGTTCTTCCCTGTGTGTGCTGTTTGCATACAGCAGTCAGGCTCGATAATGAAGAAATCTAGCTTCTGCTCCACGGCAGCACGTGAACCAGCTGTGATCCCAAGGCGGAAACTTCCGTGACCCTCCTTCAGAGGGGAATGTGTCCGGACAACCAGGATGCCGATGTTGGCTAATTGAGGAGTGCTAATACTAAACCAGGAGGACATGGGGGCCCACGGAGAGCATGGCTTGATGCAAGGCGTGCTCTTCCAGTGTTGGCCAACTCAAGTCGGTGGAGAAGGCAGACACGCTGAGCCGTTGCTTGTACTCTGGCGTATTGCGGTTGTCACCAGCTCCCGTCCAAGCTTTGAAATTGTATTGATCATGGCGAAGCAGGGTTTGGATGTGGTTGCACGCACAGCCCAGCTTTACAAAGACCTGGGCGATGCTCTGGCCGTCTGGCCTCCCGAGCTGGGGCGAAGGGAGGCAGGCACAAGCTTTTTGGGAGCACCCAGCTCACCCACGTGTTTTTAAAAGTCATTTCTGTGGTACCAGCTAGGAGCACACTTGCCTAAAAGACAAACTTTCAACGGGATGTCTTTCCAAGCACTGGTAAATATTATTGTAATGGGTTGAATTTATATGACGAATATGTTATCAGTCCCTGTTGTTCAAGGAGTTTGCTTTTTGAGTGGCTTAAAAAACATTGCTCTTAAATGCCTGCGCTCCGCTGATTATTTTTCAGTCTTCCTGTGTCATACGAATTCCTCGCCCTTGTAGGCAAAACAGCTCCGTTCCTCTCTGCTGAAACCTGTTTTTATAATCGGCACAGCAGCTGTGTTGTTTTAGCTGGTTTATGCGGAGGCAAGGTCTGGAGAGGACACGGTGAAAAGCTCCGGCGAGCGCTAGCGCGGCAAGCGTGCCGTGGCCGCAGGTGGGGCTGAGTCTCTCACCGCTGGTGGTGGGTCGGGGCTTTGGGGCTCTGCCTCCCACCCGAGCTGCTCGGAGCCTGCCCCAGGCCGGTGGTGGCATTTACGGCGAGTCCTTGCTCTGGCTGTCTCCGATAACCCCCGCATACGGATAGCACCTTCCCCGAGCAGAGGGGACAGCCTCTGGGTGGGGGGGTTGTCACAACAGGGACACTCAAGGGAAATTAAGGCAAATCTAGGTAGGAAGGCAAGAGGCAGAAACTGAAACGCATTAAATCGCCATGTGATGTTCCAATTCAGACGCAGAAATGCCTTAGGTCCATCTCTTTCTTCTCTTTATTTCTTCAAGAGCTTACAATGGGTAAGCAAGAGGTAATGCCTCCTCTTTAGCCCAGTGCTGTGGTCCAACTAAACAGCAATACTCCTTCCTCTGGGTCTTATCCTGTGTCCTGGCTTATCTTGGCTGGGAGATGAGCTTTGCCTTCCCCCCGGGCGCTTGGGAAGCCCTCGGTGCCGGTGCTGGTGGGCTTGGCCGGAGGGATGCTCCACCGTTCCTCCCCAATTCCAGTCGAATCTGCCCCAGAGTCAGGATGGCCGTTCCCTGGAGCAGAGGGGTTTGGGACAATGGTTACTCCTTCAGAAAACCTTGCGGATTAAATATTATTCCTCGGATGACTGGCCTTTGGCCAAAATGCCTGGCGATTTTCCCATCGTGCTTCTTTATGTGAGAAAGGTCTCTCGGTGACAGTGGTGCTTTGATAAGAGTAATTGGTAGAAAATATCAGCTTTGCTGTGGATTTGTTTCCTGTCTTTCCTACAACCAGTGATCCAGAATGACCCTGAGTCTGCTATATTTAAACAAGTTTAACAGCTTTTTAATTTAAAAGATCCTCAGTGATGATTTTCAACTTGTTAGGCTTACTGGCTGGGTTTGGAGGCTGTCTACGGAGGAGCAAAGACAGCCCTTGTTAGGAGAGTCCAACCGCAGAGCCACAGCAAAACCTCCCTGCTCACCAGAGGCTCTTGCAGGTCGGTTTGGAGAGGAGAGGAAGCCCCCGCGTTTCCCCAGTAGCAAACCAATTGCATTATCATTAAATAAACGATAGAAATACTCCTGCTCCCACCATTGCATTTCAGCGCAGAGCTTTCTGGTGCTAGAGAAAATCACACGATGAAACAAGGAAAAACAGTTTAGGAAAGTTTTATTTTAAAAGTAGATGTGCTCTAAAAAAGTTCAGATTTTTTTTTTTTAATATATATTATTTCTCTATCTATTGAAAATATCTCAAAGCAAGCTACCTGACAAAAGGAAAACAAAAGTACGGTATTGGTTTTCCTTGCTTTCCCCCCATCTATTGAATAAGGTTTTGTTGGGATAAAATTAAAGTGCTTATCTTTGAATTTGCTTCCTCTGGTTGAGTTGGCACAGTACATTGAACGAAGGAATGTTCCAAGTTCAGAGGTGGCATTGGGGAATCTAGTTAAAATGACATCAAAGGCAGCACAGCGGGGCTGAACATGTGTTTGAAGCCGGATAGATTAGAGGCCATTATCAGCCTTTCGCTACTGTGCTGGGAACAAAAGTCGCTCTTTCCGCTGGGACTGCTGCTGGGGAGAATTAAAAAAAAAAAAAAAAAGGGAGAAAGAAGGAAAAATTGCACCTTCTAATATAATGCCGCTTTTCCCGCGAATGGCCGTGCGGCTTTAGCGTGCGAGTTGTGTTCTGGCACCCGGGTTTTGTGCGGCGGTTAAGCTGAAATGTTGTCTATTGATGCTGACCAGCGATGGCTAAAATAATCCCCCAGATTTTTTTTTCCCCCTGTAAAAATTGCCCGTTGTTTTGCTGCCATCCAGACTGGAAAAAGCCACGTCGTGATACGATGAAACTCTTTAACCGTTGTGACTCTTAAGTTATTTTTCAAATGGAGGTTCGTCATTAAAGAAAATGAAGCCGCCTAATGACAGCTATCGTAATCGCCTGTCGGTATAGCAACGCTTGGGGAAACGGCTCTGCTCCCCTAACGTGTCACTGCCGGGCGCAGCGGAGGTGATGCTCCCAGACACGCTCTTCCTCCTCCCGCATTACCTGCAGCCACTAGCCAGAGCTGTAATTAGCCTGGCTAATTTTCTGTTCTCTCATTTGTCTTCCTCCTAAAAAGCACTTGTCATTAATCACGGCTTTTATTTTATTTTAATGGTGTTTAATTTTGAATGCCTGGGTTACTGCATGAAATTGCATTCTTCTGATGTAATTTGGTGGCGATTCTGCCTGCACCCACATTTCCAGGGAGCCAGCGGGGCAGCAGGCGCGGTGGAAATGGGAACGAGAGCTGATGGTGACCATCCTTGCACAGGCTGGTGCTTGTAACTTGGGAGGTTTGCAGGCAAAACACCGCGGTAAATTGTTTCCCTTGCCAAACGGCATCTCGACTTTAAAAATCTGCTGGTTAAACTGTTTGGTTTATGTTCTGGAGAAGCAGCTGTGCTTGCAATTGAGGAGGGGGGTAGGTGCTAAGTACATTTGGCTTGTGCAAACATCTTCTCGTCGTGAGATGCATTGGGACTGGCTCGTTTGTGCTGCTCGGAGTGGTGCGGGGTTGCAAGGAGACAGCACGTGTGCGTGGAAGTTATTTGGTACTTCGGACAAACCAAATCCCTCCATTTGTTTCCACCTGTTTCTGTGGCATTGCATGGCCTTTCCAAGCGGTTACTTTTACTGAATCAGGGAAATGTGTAAAATAAAAAAGGGAAGTTCCAAATTGCCAAGCTCCAGGCTGGCATTTGTTTTTGCATTCGTTGATTTTTCTCAAAATAACCCGGTGTCACCAGGAGATGGGCCCGCGTCCTTATCTCCTAACTGGGCTCCACTTCACTCGCGTTCTCCTCGTCCCTGGGTGTAAGCAGCGTGGTCGCAACGGTGAGAAAAAAAATGCGTTTCCTTTCTTCTCCTGAAGTCACACTCAGCCAGTGCTGCTTTGCCGTTGGGGGTACTTCGCGAAGCCTGGTGGCTCTGGCCCCCCTGAACGCCCGTCACGGGGACCCACGTGCACCCAGGCCCCACCTTTGCAGAAGGGCTGCGTGTGGCTTGGCAGAGCAGGTCTGCACTGTCCCCAGCTCACAGCAGAGCCACGGACCCGGCTCCCGATCTGTCAGGACCAAGGATCGTTGCCACCACTGTCTCCTTCCTCTGCAGAGACCTCCGTTACCAGCTTCTTCAGCGAGGGCACAAACCCGAGCAGAGCTGGTTCGTGGGAGTCGCTGCCCATGGCATCCCTTCCTAACCTCGTCCAGCCTCCTCTGGGGCGAGGGCTAGGTTCTTCCCACAGTAACTTCAGTATCGAGACCGTAATTTCAGACTGAGCTGGAGATCGTCTTTAAGAGCAGCGGAGCCTACCCCTTGGCTTTGATAAGCCATTTGAGAAGTTGTCATGCTCTCTTAAAAATATATACCGTGTTCCCTGACTGAGTTCCCCTTGGTGTAGATGCTCACTGAGCTCCCACTCCTCCTCCTCCTCCCCCTCCTAGCCTGCCCTGTGGTTTGCTGTGTACATTACAGGCTCTTTTATAGAACGCAACCAACTATAAAAGGTACCAGGATGCGGTCCAAGTCCTTCTCCCTGCCCTCTGCCTAGGGCAGCGGTCGCAGGAGCCCTGCCGCGCTCTGCTGCCAGCGGATGCCGTGTAAGTCCCCCCGGCACCCAGTGCCAGGGCATTCCTGGCGCGGGTACCTGGGCGAGCATCGTTCCCCGCACCGATTCCTCTTGCTCTGCTGCGCTCGCCCTCGGCATGCGAAGCCTTTCTCAAACGTAAAGGGATTTCCTACCTGCCACTCTGCGGCGGCGAGGCTTAAATGAACGTAATGTATCAGAGAAAGGCACTAAAGCAGGGCCTGTTCTTGTTTTATTCCGGCAGAGATGGGATCCCACCGTACAGACTCCGAAAGCAGCATCGCAGAGAGATGCAAGAAAGTGCCAAAGCAAATGGACGTGTGCCACTACCTCACATTCCTGTAAGTAGCACTGTCTCCTTCCCCAGAGGTAAATATGCAAAATATGTGAGATCTCCAGCGTACAGTTGCCCTGCTTGCTTGAGTTTAACCCCCCTTAGCGCCGTATTCATTTGGGGATGTTTTAAGATGGAAGTACACCATGTCAAGAAAGGGCTTGGTAGCCTTCTGCCAAACTCCTCATCCAGGGCTGCCCAAAACACATAATTTTTCTTAACTGTTCAGTCAGTAGCTGGTTGTTTCTCCCGGCTGAGAATGGAAGTGCTAGGCATCTACCTGCAAGCAGGTTACGTGCCCTCGGGTGAGCTGGAGGTGTTTGTAGAAGGTGTAGGAGGCCGTTGGACATGGAGGCTGGTGTAGCTCTCAGCCAAGGTCAGCTGGGGAGAAATGCAACCGTCCCGAGCGGTATTTCTGCACTGGGCAGCCGAAGGGAGCTGCAACCTGTTCTCAAGGACGCGGCAAAGCCCGCCTGGGGGTACAAGGCAGGAGAGCAAAGAAGGTGCAGGCGTATTTCATTTGTCTGATACTGTCTCCCCGGTTGCTCCAGGTAAGCAAACGGCTTTGGAAGATGAACATACCTGGCAGGGCTCTGCAGCACCATCTGCAGCTCTGCTTATTATTATTTTCTTTCTGTGAGAAGTTACAGGTGACATTTAATATCTAGCAGGGAATAAAGGTGCTTCTTTCCCCTTTGGACAGCTGGACTCCAGCACAAATCAAATCCATCTGCTTTTTCCAGAAGTGCCTTCAAACTTGTCGCAGCTGTTCTCATCCTGCCTGCTCAAAGCAGCACAATACCAGCAGAAATACACCCTTGTTTTAATCTGATTTAAAAAAAAAAAAAAGAAAAAAAAACACCAAAACCACCACTCTTTGTTTTGCCTTTTAAATTAGATTATTTTCCTTAGATTTAAGAGGGTCTCCTGTGCTTTGATCACTGGGTTGACAATAAAAGCCCTGGCTGCGGACGCTCACTAGCCATCCTTGCTCAGTCACCTCTCTTTTCACACAGTTGCTTTCACAGTGTGGTCGCTGTTGAAAAGGCTGGCTGGGTGCCTTTTTATTTCACTTGATGCCGTTTTTACTGTAAGCGTGGCTTTGTTAGAGTTGAAGTTTGAAAGCTTGGCCTTTATTTTTTGTTGTTGTTGTTGCTGTTCTCCAACAGTGGGAACTACCGAGTGAATATTCTCCGACTTCAAAGCTTGTCGGTGACTTTACCTTTTGGATAAAAATAATAGTGGCTTTCTGTTGATCGTGTGCACTGGCAATGCCTCGATGAACTGCAGGTTATAAACTCAGAGTATGGAGCATTAAATATGTATAGCGAGCTCTGCTTTAACGAACTTCCATCTGCCAAACATTTCTTTTGTTGAACTGAATAAGTGTCATTCCAGCAGCAGTTCCTTGCAGGCTAATTAGTTTTACTTAGCATTAAATTTTATCGACCTTCTTGGAAACCAGTTAAAAAAAGGGGGGAAAAACAAGATTTAAATTGGCCACCTGCCGCTTATAAATTTTTATATTCTTCTACTTATCTACACAGTCTTTTAGAATTACATATTCTTCCTAAACTACACACAGATGCTTCACAAGGATTTTTCTGTGAACCATCCACTGTTCCCATTAGATTCTGCACTGTAATTTTAAGTCCCAGGGAAAAAGGCATCTTGATGCATATTTATATGGGAGCAGAGGACTGAGAAGTTGAGTTAGTTCTCGACTTTCTCCAGGGAATAAAAGTTTAGTTCAGACACTCTGGCACCTCCTGCCAGCCAATTACTGACACAGAATTGGCATTGACTTCAGAGAGGCACTGCTCTGCCCTCGCTTATCAATCAGCCAAGAAAGGAGAAGGTAATTAGACAATATGTTTTGACAACACCAGTGTGAAATGTTATAAAGTTAGTCTTTTAAAATCACCTCTAACTGCACGCTTATTGAATTCAACTTCCCCAATTAGCAAGGAGCCATGCAAATGTTTCTTCAAGTGTTGCTTTCCAAGGCCGGTGGTTAGGATATCTCACAGCCCGTAGCTAAAGCAGTCTCCATCAGCCGCCCGGACGGGTGGTTAGCATGCTTTTAAACGTGTAGCAATGACTAAATTGCAACCTTTGAGTGAAGGACTTTATGGACTCATATCTAACCATGTAGCCAGAGCCCATGCTGATAGCGCTTGCAGAATGCATGGCATGTTTTCCTAGTGATAGTAGAGAACCTCCTACTTCCGAAAAGTCATTTCAGAAGTCCTTTGGAGACCTTACCGTTCCCTTACAAATGAGTTAGGGGGCTATTACACAAAATTCTGAAAGAACTTACGTTGCTTTTAATAGCAGCACTTTTAGTTAGGTCCAGAAGCTATAAACTGTAGTGATTATATGTTCATAGGAGACTGCCCGCTAGTTTCAACAGCCGTGCTGCCTCCAATAACGGAGGCGTGTACTGGCTGTGCAGCGGGAGATCTTGGTGCGTGAATGGCTCTGTTCTGCGTATTCCACGCTTACAAACTCACCAATGCTCAGTAAGTTTGGAGAAGTTGTGTTTTGTGAAATGATGCTCTGCCCAGGAATGCAATGGGTGAAGGTCTCTAGCAAGCAACGAGACCTTCGTTTTGTGCCTCTTGCAGGAACCCGTTACACAGCAGGTGAGTGTTGCTTTTCATGTGGTTTTCCATCTCTCTCTCTTGGATTTGAGCAGAGTCTTGGAGCACCAAGGAAGGAAAGAGCAAGCCCGTTCCCAAAGGAAGGGTGAAAGCCCAGAGAATGCAGGGCCGTACCTGTGCTATTGCACTGTGTTTACCCCAGCTCTGGCATTCATCCGTTCCCAGGGGAGGACGGGAGATGCTCCTTTTTCCCAAAAAATTCAGAAAAGTCCAACCTCAAGCATTAAGACTTGGGCTTCCTTTGTTTAACTGCATAAAGGAGCCATTTTGTGATGTTCTTGCTGTAGCTTGATTGTCGGGTGGGAGCTCTCCTGTTCTGCCCCACAATCAAAGAAGCTGCAGCTCTTTACACTATTCCCATGTGAGAAGACAAAAAATAGAAGCAGCAGCAGGGTGGGTCAGGCTGATTGCTGAACTTTCCCAGAAGGATGTCCTCTGTGCAGAGGTGGCTTCCATAGTGTTCTTGAGTGGAACAGAAGATTTTGAGTGACCACTCTGCAATGCTGTAGAAGTGAGGAGTGATAGGAGGAGCCCTGGTCTCATGCTGCCTGGATAACTACAGCTAAATGAGCTTTCTGCTCCTGCGAGTTGGGAACCTGCGCAGAATTCCCATCCGCCGTTTTGTGCCTTTTTCCTCAAACACCTTGCAGCAGCTGGACTCCTTGCTAATCCCTGGATGCTGCTGGAGTGGATGCCGAAATGCAGCTATCCGTGAGCTCTGCCACAAGTGTTTCTGGTATGGAAACACCATTTATCCTTTAAAAATACATGTCACAGTGGAATGCATTATTAATCTGGGAAACATGGACGTTCAGAAGTTCTTTTCTCTTGGGTTCTCTAGCCTGCTATCTTCATTTCACCTCCAAGACTGACTTTTGATCTGACATCGGCCACTCAAGCGTCACGGAGGCATCAAACCTCCTGTAGAAGAGGGAGATTTACCAACACAGAATTCTTTGGCCCAGTCGGATCTGTCAGAAATGGTTCAGCCCGACCCGTGGATCCCTGGGGCTGGTTAGAGACTTCTACCCAATGATAACATCGGAAAACTTACTGTTTCCTCTCCGAGCAATTGAGGTTTATTCTTCCCAAGGGGAACCCGCAATCTGCAGAGATTACTTCCTTTCAGCCTTTTCATGTATAGATCCCAGTAAAACCACACATTTAGGATGCCGGTGTGTTCTGATGTGCAACTTGATCCTCAAACCTCAGTTTCTCAGGGAAGGTGAAATCCATCAAAACTGAAGACCAGCATCTCCCTCATGGAGCAAAATCCATGCAACTCCTGCTCCATCAGCTCCGAGGAAAGAAGGAGAAAATGTGATAGCAGGTGCTAAATGGAACTGCTGGAGAGCTTGTATATCTCTTATGTTCTTAGCAGGCTGCTTCTTCCTAAAGGTACCAGAGTTCAGACACTTCGCATGTCAAGGACAGAGGACAGTGTTCTGGTGATAGGTCCCCCAAGAAATCCTTCCTCAGAGCTGTCATGAGGAAAGATTGCTCCATCCAGACCAGTTCAACCAATTTCTTTCTTGCCAACCCGTCTGGCATTCAGCCTCCCATCCGTTGTTCTCTGCTACCTCCCCAACTCAGCATGGTTTGGCTCTGGACAGACCTGTCTGAACTAGTGGCATTAAATAAAAGTAGATAGATAATTAAATAAAACATTGGATAAAACAGCTGTAGATAAAACAATTCTTTAAAATGAAGCGCTTCCTTTCTGAATTGTTAACCCAGAATGGCCAGAGGTCTCATTCTGGTCCAGGCTGGAGGGCTGGATCCTTCAAAACCAGCCAGCTCTCAGAGAGTGCTGCACCCTTTACTTGGAACGAAAGCATTCGGAGCCCTTCTGATTTCAGAACGATACACATCTTATTTACGATGCCCTTGGCAGGGCTCTGTGTGCCCACAGGCAGCCGGGGGCAGGTTCAGAATCCTGAAGCCCTGAAGGATCCTCCTCCGGGCACAGGCTCAGCCTGGCTGGTTTTTGATGGAGCGCGTCTCCCTTCCGAAGTCAGGCCGGTCATTTGATAAAAGTTTCGAACTCTTTGTTGTCGTAAGCCTTTTGAACCAGGTCAATGCAGTCCATGTTTGCTGTCCAGGGAGATAGAGGAAGCCCTCAGCAGTTGTCTGTGTTGTTTCAGCACGGGGAATTTGCATTCATTAATCTGCAACACTGTGAGTTTTGGGGAGGTCTGTAATGAAGTCAGATCCATGGCGACGTTCAGAGCTTGCCAGCTTTCTCTGAGTCACCATTACAGGTACCCATTACCAGGACAACGTTGGGCGCATGCAGCCGGTATCTGTGGGGTGAAGTGAGGTTTATTTCAGTTGCATTGAACTTGGATGGTCAGGGAGACCCTTGCAGAGACGGCTTCACAGAGGGGGCTGCATCTTGCACCCTCCAGTAGGTGCTGAGGACCTCTGCATGCTGTTGTGCTGGGTGGAAAGCCCCAAGGATGGGGCACAGTGGCTTTTGCAGATGCAGCTGTTTATCGAAGAGGGAGGAGAACGAGTTCATCCTAAAGATTCTTGGGTTCGGTTATTTTCATTTCTGTAGCTGAGCTTCAATCACCTCCAGACTTTGCGAGACTGCGGATAAACGTGCTGAAGTATTAGTTGTAAAAGACAAAAATCATCTTACCTCGAGTTCCCTGGATGCAGCAGCGACCCTGAATGTCTTCAGATCCTCGTTAGAGACGGAGCTGTGGTCCTTAAGCATTGCTGGGCCTGGAGGGAACCACCTTATTGTAACAGGACTGGAACACGCAGGTTAACAAACGTCAGCCTTTGGACCCGCTGCTGCTGGGGGCTCGGGAGAGACTTCGGTTTGGGATGCTGCGTCGCACCAAAGGCTATGAAAATAAGGGGAAATTCTTTCCCGCTTCTGCTTTTCTATGGAAGCTGCTGCGGTAGCTGCAACGGGGAGACCCAGGACTGTAACTGCTGAGCACCGAGCTGCCTCTCATTAGGCTCATTAAGTTTCTAACGGAGCAGGGCTTGGTGCTGCCGTCGTATAAACAACCGCAGGGAGAGTTGGCATGTCTGAGGTGGCAGGAGGGAGTGAACACATCACCCGACGGGTTGCGACTTGTCAGGCAAGAGAGAAATTTCCCTCTTTGGGATTTGCTGGTGCTGCCTCATGAGATGGATGGTGGTGGTCAAGGATTCGAGGTTTCTGATGAAAGCAGACTCCCTTAGCCAGAAGGTGCTCCCTGGGCTACACGGGGGGGAATGGGGAAACATCACTTGGATCCTAGAAGCTCCCCAGGGAGTAACAGAGGAGGGACCAGCTCTGCCACATCTTCCCCCATGATGGAGCACGTCTGGGGCCCATTTCTGGACAAGGTCCAGGCACTGGGATGAAGCATGCCGCTTTGGCCCTTTTGCCAATATTGCAAGACTAAACATCATTTTTGTTGATGAAAATCTTTCTCTGCGGTGTTTCTTCAACAGGCCGTTGATTTGCAGGGCTGGAGGTCCTGGTGGCAGCAAAGAATTTGTCATCCCAGGGTGGGAGCCACGTGGTAGCTCTCACATGTTATTTCCTCTCCAGTGGCTGCATCCCTGGCTGAAGGGGATGGTTGGTTGGGGCTGTTCCCAGCTCGGATGGGGCAGTCCTGCCTGGGACAGCCTCAGGTGGAGCTGTCGGTCCCTCTGCTTGTCACGAAAGCGAGTGCTAGAGCAGGCAGTCCTTTTGCCTGCAAAGCCACGTCGGTTTTAAATTGAAAGAGGGGAGATTTAGACTAGATATAAGAAATTTTTTACACTGAGGGTGGTGAAACACTGGCCCAGGTTGCCCAGAGAGGTGGTCGATGCCCCATCCCTGGCAACATTCGAGGTCAGGTTGGACGGGGCTCTGAGCAACCTGATCTGGTTGAAGATGTCCCTGCCCATGGCAGGGGGTTGGACTAAATGACCTTTAAAGATCCCTTCCAACCCAAACCATTCCATGATTCTTTGTCCGCAGACGTCCCCAGGGACGCTGCAGCCCAGCGCTATCCGGTGTGGAAGAGAAGGCGACAGCAGTGAGCGCTGGAATTGAGATTTGCTGGCAGGGTTGGCTGGGTCTTGCTCTCGGCAAACAAAACAAGCGGTGCTTTAACTGAGACCTCTGCAACCCCACTTGGGTGTCATAAAAGATGTTTTCAGCTTCTCGGTGCCATCAGTAGGATACTTACTGCCTCTGTTTTTTCTTCCTCCGCCTTCCACTCGGCAGCTGGCAGAGAGAGAAAAAACAATATAATTTGCATGCTTTTGTCAGGTTTTGAGGCAAAGCATTTTTTTAGTCTTCCACATTGATCTTTTGGCTGGTCTGGGATAAATTCGGGTGGTCTCTCATCCTCTAAAGATTTCTAGCTCGATGTCTGCTTCTGGTGCTGCATTTGTTCTTTTGCTAGGAATTATCTCATGTCTTCACATTTAATTTTATCTGTGGTCCAATAGAGTGTATATTTCTCTCATGTTGGTATTGAAATATTTGAATGCAGGTTTTATACTGTTGAATTTTCCATGTATTTTTCCTCCAAATTAAATTTTTATCTCTGCTGTGTCATTTTATTTTTTCTACTATTTTAACAAAATAATGCAGAAGGGATAAAAATGAGGGGAAAAATACAGCTGATAGCTTCATACTTCACTACACAGATGACTTATTCCAGGGCTCAGCAATTTCGGGACAAAGTAACTCAGCATAAGGAACCGAGAATGCCCTTGAACTTCCATAAATATTCATTTGTTCACCCAGAGCAAGCAGAAAAATGGTATCTCTGCACTTGTAAGGTTGCTGTATTGATAAAGCAAGCAGGGGATTGTTGCACGGCTCTGAAGAGCTGAGATGCAATCCTGCAGGATCCTCTAGTAAGAGAGGATGCTTTGTGGGAATCGTGGCCTTTTGTGGCTGGGCTGGGTCGAAGCAGAAGGTGGAGGGATGTAAGATGTCTTGGAGGTGACAGGATTTCCATTCCTTTCTGTGGCTGTGGGCTAGATTTGCAGAGATTGACTGGCGTATGCTGGTCCACCTGGGGTAGGCTGAGTAAGCGTGTGTAAGAGTCCTCCTTTCTATCAAAGTGAAAACATCACTTAGTAGTGTGAGCATGATTTTTGAGAGGTTTGTCTGTACGTCCTTTTCCCACCCTTTGAGACCAGGATATTCCTGTTGACTGTGGGTACATTGGGAGAAAAGCAAGATTCATCCCAAAGCGGAGTTTGATGCTGAAAGAACTTGTTGAATTGTGGCTCCAGAAAACCTTTCCCTTACGTGGGGTGGTGTGCGGAGCTGGTGCCAGCCGGGGAGCTCGTGGTGGTGGCTCAGCTTCCAGCCCCCCGGTCCTACGCTGCACCTCTGTGTCTGCCAGCCTGTCCTCCCTCCACTCCCCCCAGAACGACTGGCATTTCCAGTTATCAAAGCCTCCAAAATGAAGATGTGATTTTTTATGCATCTTTTGCTAACCCCCGGTGTGTTTTTCCTCCAGCGTACATACCGAATGCCAAAGGATATCCACGTTGAACCAGAGAAGTTTGCTGCAGAACTGATCAATCGTTTGGAGGAAGTACAAAAGGAACGTGAAGCAGAGGAGAAACTAGAGGAGCGCCTTAAACGCGTTCGAGCGGTTAGTAACCTCCTTGCCTCCTCTACCAGCCTGGGAGTCTGCGTACTGTACACCACAGGGAGCTTCCAGCTGCTGTGGAAGCAACTGGGGTGACCGCTTCCCTACTCCAACAGCCACGGTCATCACTTGCACGGGGGCTCCTGGGCTCTGTTGCCCCAGGAGCTTCCATGGTGCTGTTCCCCCATCCATGCAGGGCTCTGTGAGCTCCAGCACTCCCTCCCTGCTGTAAGGTACCAGCTACGGCACAGCAGTGCCTGCTTCTGCCACCAGTTAGGGGCTGTGGGTGCTCTCCATCATCTTCTTTGGCACCCTCGCTCTCCTGACTTTGCGAGCAATCCCTTCCGTGCGAGGATGGGAACTGTGTAACGGGTTCACCTTCCCCTGTGGAGTTTTGTGTGATCCCTGTTTCCCCCACAAATGGTAACCAGATGGCAGGTGATGTTATGCTTGGCGGTGTTTGTGTTGCTATCAGGCTGTTTCTACCACAACCAAAAGGGTTCTGCCCAACAGTGCCTAGCACATCCCTAGAAAATTTGGAACTGATGAGGTGTAGCATCCAAAAACCCTCTCCTGGGCAGAGAAACGCACTGACTCCACGTGGGTGGCTGGGGAAGCCCAGCCCATGGCACTGGGTGCTGTGAGCCCTGGTACCGCTGGGGCCTTTCCGACCTCGAGGACTTGGTAGGTGAACCAAGGGAAGTGTGCAAGGCCTTTAGCTCCGCAACGAGCTCCAAAAGGGAGAGAATGAGGTATTGGTCATCTAGTATTACCTGTGCGAGACACCCCGTTCAGCAGTATTCACACCTTATCTCTTCTGCTGAGATACTGCTTCTCATGGGTACATCTTGTGCTGGGGATACAGGAGAGTTTTCAGAGGACACCACAGTGTTACTGAACATCAGTATAACTGCAGCCCTGTGTGAAGAAATTGTGGGTCTCTGCAGTTAATAGCTGCTGTGGCCCTGAGGCAAAGGCTCTGTGCTCAGTAACCCGCAGCTCTCCCCTAAAGCAGGGGTGTTGGTGTCTGTCCTGGCTAGCTCTGTGCTTTCAGAGGAGCTGAGCTTCTGGCGCTCCAGGGCAGACCCTTCAGCCCCATTAGAGTATTTTTAAATGTTCATCTTGTAGCTCTTTAAACAGAAAAGAGCTGTAGGTTGTAGTATTCGCTTTTAAATCACATCTGCATTTCAAATGCAGAGAAGTGAGGAAGGCAGAGGGATCTGTAAGGTTGCCTCCAGCTCCAGGCATTGTCCAGCAAACTCCCTGCACCTCTGCATCCAGCATCCAGCCAGAAAAGGCCAGCAAGGTGCTATTTTGGTTTTAGATTCCTGTTCTTCTGGAATTGCTCTATTTTCCTGTCTGGTGCCTATTGCTTTCTAGACAAAGCCACTGTAACTGGCAGCATTTTCTGCTTGCACAGCCCTAGAGCACTCTTCCTCCTCCTCCTCCCGTGGCTCCGCTGCAGCCCCCACTTGTACCAGACTACATTATCCCAGCCCTCTGTCTCCTTGAAGAAGCTGCCAGTAGCAATACCATAAAATCAGCAAATACCTATGTGCCAGAGAATAAATTTAAGTCTGTTTAAACACATTTTTGTGTGACTTAATCTATTTTTAAGCCCAGGACTCCCACTAATGCTATATATTAAACCTCTTTGCTGTCTCCAGAATGTATTTCATTGACTGGCTGGCATCTGGCATTAGCCATTCAGGAAAAACTCAGAGTAAGCAATTGTAGCTTTTTTAGGTCAGCACTTAAGGTGCAGGAGCTGCTGGTATCAGCAAGAGGAGAGCTTGAGTCCTGATAGATCACAGGCTTTTTTCTATGACCTGAACACCGGGACTACAGGGTAACCTCTTACCGGGTCTGCATGGCTCACTGAACAGCAGCACAGAGAAAACCACGAGCGTTAGTCACACTAGGCAGTTATCAGCTTAGCAGAGAAGCTGGAAATATTTTGTAAAAGCTAGGAAAAAAGAATTTTTCTCCCCCATACTGAGCTGCCTGCAGGTTCCCTTTCAAAGCCACATCATGCAGTAACTTTGAGAAGAGGCATCTGATTTAAAGTCTTTAAACGCCTTTTACTGAAAGGACTGTAAGATTTCTGTTTTTCAAAAAAACAAACTCTGAATTCATTAGTTATTCTGAGCAGTGTGGGAGAGGATTAGAGGATATGCGCATTCCCTTATTACTTTTTGAGCCAGTTCAGCCTCATGTCCGTGCATGGAACCTGCAGTATCGTATCATACAGATCGGTATCGTATCATACAGATCACACTGTCTTTGTCGGAACTGAGAGAATTGAAAATAAGGCAGGAGAAGCAAAGCCACTGCTGAGATTCTCGCTATTTGAATATAAAACATTGCCTAACTAGAGAGGGAAATCATCTGCATGAGGATCGAAAACGCACTCGTGGTTAGGTGAGCTATTTTGCCCTACCGACCAGCAGCAGCCTGATGGGTGGGACTGGGAGAAGGCAGAAGAGGAGGTTTGCCCCAAGGTATCGCTTGCTCGTAGCTCATCAGTGCAGATCTCAGCCTCCTAATTCAAAGGGAAGGGCACCCCCCAGCCTTGCTGGGAGAGTAAAAATAGCTCAGCAGACAGTCAGCAAAGTTGAAGTCTGCATCTCTCTCACTGCCGCTGCCTTTGGGAGCTGATGAAGAGGTTTCTGACAATATTATGTCAACAAAGCACCATCTAGTGGTTATGGCACCCGGGGCTTCCCCGCCCGGCTAGAGGCTGCGCACGCTGCCAAGCTTTGCCCAGCTCACCGCAGCGAGACGCTGAAACACGGCTCCGGAGCCCACGCCACCCCTGCGTCCAGGAAAGCTGAGCCCGTGGAGGAGGGGGGTCTCCCCAGACCCGCGGGTTTCTTTCGTGTAAAACACTGCAGTTATTGCCTCTTGGCTGTGCCTCCTTGGTCGTGCCGTTGTCTTGTCTTCCCTTTCTTCTGCCTGTGCCAGCTGCGGGCAGGGAGAGGGTGCTCGGTGGGCAGAGGGATGCAGGTTAGGCAGCAGGCTTGTGCAAGCTGGGTGCGGGCAGGTTTGGGTGGGAGGGCAGGCTGCCGCTGCATTGCCAGGCATAGACTGCGATCGGGTGACTCGGGCAAGGAGCACCTTGCGATGCACCAGTGCATGCGGCTGAGCCAAGGCTTGACTCTGCCGTATCCAAAGTCCTGCGTTACAATCCCGGTTTGGACTGCCCCGACCTCGTGCCGTATGTCGGTTTTTTCACTGCAGACTGAGCACGGTGAAAAGATTCAGCCGAGTTGGTATCTGCAGCCTTGACTCGAACCTTTGCCCTGCCCGAGGAGAGAGGACAGCTTGGGATAGGCACCCCAATTCCTTCATTAGCTGCCGTTTTCTCACTGTTGGGGCTTTCCTACCTGATGCGAGGCTGAGACCAGTCCCAGGGGGTGGGAAGCTGCCCCAGGGCTTGCCTGCACACCACCAACCCCAGCAGCACTTGCTCCTGCCTGAGAACCTGCCTGGGGTCCAGATCTCCTGCTCAGTGACACCGTTGAGCTGAGCCAAGGCAAACAGAGCGCACCAATGCATCCCTCTCCTTCCCTTCGCTCACCCTGATCTCGGTCTTGGAGCAAAGCAAAGTACCAGGTCCCAGTTATCTGCAAAATGGAGTTCTAGGCAGCCAGAGGATTTCCCAAATCCCAGGCACCCATTTGGCTGGACCACCCCGGGTTCTCACTCTCGTGCCACCCTGCTCCGGTGTGACAGCACTGCCAGAGCTCTGCGCTCTGAGCGGAAGGGACGCGCCGTCATTCCTCAGGGATCTGTGCCAGGGTCAGATCTTGCCCTGCACATTAGTTGGTTTACAAACCTAAGACTTTTCCAGAAAGTAGGTACCAGCCCTAAAAGCCTCCCAAGTGCTGAGCGCGTCATTGGGTTATCATAAACTGCTAATAATGCTTACCCAGTGGTAGGGATTTAGTCAGCACGTTTCATCCTTTCTTATCCCCGAGCTAGGTGCCCAGGGACGGCGGTTGGCAGGCTGCAGCCTTGTGGCTGTAGATGAAAGGTGCCTCTGAAGTTCTTCAAAGCGATTTGTTAGCAAGTGGTGTGTCCCCTCCAGACGTGGGCAGCGTGTCACACCCCCAGGCTTGCAGCGCCCACGCCTGTGGCACTTGCAAAGCCTGGCGTTGTCCCTGCTTCAGGTTTGAACCCCCGGGTGTGACACTGGGAGGAAGTCTGTTATTTGCTTTCTTGCTATCTGGTTGGCAGCTAAAACTTTGAAGCTGGTTAGCAAGTGATGGATGATGACATCTGACAGTCAAAGCTGATGGGAGCCAGTGTTTTCTAGCAGATGTATTTATCTGGGGCAGAGATACCCTGTGCTGCAACTGATTTCTTTACTGTGCCAAAGGAGGAAAAGAGAGCGGGATTAAAGGACTTGCTGGAATCCTGCTTATGTAATTAAAAAAAATAGGAATCCAAACTTCCAATAAAGAAACTTCATAAATATCTGAGTTTATGTTGGAGCGTAAAGTAGTTTGTCAGCATCAAAACCGTGGCTGTCAGCATGGAGGAGTTTTATTCTTCCTGGCAAGGACTTAAGTGTCGCTAACAGCGTGTCCTAGACCGGTGTGAACTACAAGAACAAGCAGTTAGTTCCAACCTGTTTCTTTATCTGCATGAAGTGTTTCACTCCAGCCTTAGCATAGCCAGGAGAAATCAGTGTTTGATTTTCAAAACCATTCATGCTGCTGTCGACCTTCAGTTGCTCCCTCCTGCTACGAGCCCGCTGTTGGCTTTGCCGTGTGAAATAGTCATTCGGGTGAGAAACCCCCCTGGTCTCGCCTGACTCGGGAACTGTTTTGCTGCGTATCCTGTAACTTTGGGCTTTGCCTGACGGGCTTTGAAGCAGCGCCTTACGGAAGGCTCGTAGGAAGTTGCAGGTACGGAGCGGTAAGTTGTGTTTCCGCTGCTGGTTGTTACAGAACCATCTTCAAGGGACTTAAGGAGCTTTTTAGTAAGGTTCTGCCCACTCGTACATCTGATGGAGTTGTTACACTGGTCAGAAAGCTGCATCTGTAAACCTTGTGACGTGCGGGCTGCCTGTCAAGAGGTTGCCTCGGTCTCTTTGGGTAATGCGTGGAGACCCTTGCTAATGGTAGCTCAAAAAGCAGGTATGGAGACCTGAGCAGCTCTGCTGGGTGGCAGCAAGACTGCACAGGCTTGGGTTGAGCATGAGGAAATTTTCTGCAGGAGGGTGGCGCAGTCTGGGACAGGTCTCCAGAGGGGTGGTGGATCTCCGTCTTGAAGGTTTTCAAGATCTGGCTGGACTAAGCCAGGCCTGACCCTGCAGTCTTGCTGCAGGCGGGAGGTGAGGCTAGGGACCCCTTTCACCACTCTCCTGTCATTCTCTGATTGTCCTTGTGTTTTCTTGCAGGAAGAAGAAGGTGAGGATGCAGATATCTCTTCTGGTCCCTCGGTCATTAGCCACAAGATGCCTTCCGCCCAAGCCTTTCATCACTTTGCTCCTCGTTACTCTGAGATGGGCTGTGCTGGGATGCAGATGAGAGATGCCCATGAAGAAAACCCAGAGAGCATCCTCGATGAACACGTACAGCGTGTGATGAAAACACCAGGCTGCCAGTCTCCAGGACCCGGCCGCCACTCTCCTAAGCCACGGTCCCCAGAAAGCGGGCACTTAGGAAAGCTGTCAGGGACACTAGGAACAATTCCTCCAGGGCATGGCAAGCACGCAACAAAATCAGGAATGAAACTGGATGCAGCTAACTTATACCACCATAAACACGTCTACCACCACATCCATCACCACAGTGTGATGAAACCAAAAGAGCAGATCGAGGCCGAGGCCACGCAGCGAGTGCAGAACAGCTTTGCTTGGAATGTAGATTCACATAACTATGCAACAAAGTCACGAAACTACACTGAAAACTTGGGCATGGCCCCTGTCCCCATGGACTCTTTAGGCTACAGGTGAGTCAAGGCAACACAGAGCTGTGGCTTCTCTAGGAAGCTCTTTCATAAACGCGCTGTGGTGTGTTGGTGAAACAGTGGCTGAACGACATTTTCTTGTGAAAGCCTATGCTGGGACATGGTTTTCCAGGCCTTGGTTATAAAGCAGGTTTTCCGCTCCTTAAAGCGGTGGAGGTGCTTAGAAATTGCAGGTGCTGGTCTACTTCTACGTGCATCAGGAGTTGCTAAGTACAGGGCTGTGTCTCGGGGTCTGGGTAACAGAAATTGGTCTCCTAAGGTCTTTATGAGAGGACAAAAAAGCCCTCCTTATTGCAAGGCCGAACCCATTCACCAGAAGGGCTCCTTTTTCTTCCTAACAAAGAGATGGACGCTGCTGTGCTGCTGTGGCATCCTGTTCCCAAGTGGACGTTCTCCGGGGTCGGGGACCCTTTGCCCAGAGAAGCCATTTTGCGGCTTTACAGGCTTTTGTCCACCTTCCCTTGGCCGTTTGAATTCCTCCATCCCCTCCGTGCTGAGGGGAGAGAGCGAAGCTCCTTCTCCACTGCGGCGGGTTTTGCTAGTCCTGTTACTGGCTGACTGCAAAGGCGAGAGCAGAGCTGGGGGCTGCCCGGGGTAAGGGATGGTGATGGAGCAGTGGCGGCAGAGAGCTGTGCTCGCCCTGAGCGCGGCTGGCTCCCCAGGGCTGTGGTTTTGGGGGGTTGCTTTGCAGCGTACCAGGGGTGGGATGTTCAGTGAAGGTGGGTGGGTCTGCAGCGGGCAGGACCAGCTTTCCGGGGTGGCAGGAGGGAGGCAGAGCGCAGAGGCAGCCGGAACAAACTGCTCCCCAGGGAGGGAGAAGCGCTCAAATCTGCCTTGTTTCTATGGGGAAAGGGTTGTGGCTTCAACAGAGCATGAGCATGGCCATGGTGTGTCAGCCCAAAGCCCCATCTAGACACAGGGCTTCTCTCTAGCACCGACTACAGCATGTATTTAAGGGGATTATAAGAGGGCACGTTCAGAGCTGTCCTTCCTCTGGCACAAACTCCCAGTTCCTGACAGTCCCCGGGTTAGGAGCTTCACAGGACGAGAGTTTGCATCCAAACAGTCTTGTTCGGCAGCCAGCAGTCTCTTGCAGTGGCTTGTCTGGCTCCTTGTTGAACCCAGCTGGGCTGCGGTCCCCCCAGCCCCCCGTGGCTGTGTCTGCGGGTTGATTACAACCTCCAGAAAAAGGCTTTTTTTTTTGTTTGCACTGAACCTGCTGCTGAAGAATTTCATTTGATACCCACCAGTCCTCGTGTGGGGAGAAGCAGAGAAGTTGTCATCAGTCTGCCCTGTCTTTGTAGATCTTCAGCAACCCCTCTCCAGGTTTTTCCCCAAAAAATCAGCAAGGCTGGCTGAGGGCCTGTTACTCCTCTGTGGTGTTAAGGTTATTTTTCCTACGTGTGTTGTGAGCACTCAGAAGCAGAAGCAGGGAGGTTCTATGGAGTAAATCAGGTGGGTGATTAGGATGGTAGGGGTCCCATGAAATTACAGGCTGTGCAATGACGGGCCAGCACGGGTGAATTCTGCGTGGCCTCGTGAGCGTGGGGCTGGCCGGTGGGCACATGGGCATGCACGTGGGCAAGGAGCGGTGGGGTTTCTGTAGGAGTCTTTGCTGCAGCCATAAGCGTAGCCAGAGTGTCAGCTACTGCCCGGCGTCCCTCTGGCTACGATGTTTGAGGTGGCTGGGCTTCCCATGCACGAGAGCCCGCGGAAGGCAGCCCACCCCGCTAGGATGTGATCTTCCACCATGATGTGAAGCCTCAGTTCAAATCGGGGTGAGAAGCGAACGCTGGGCATGGCAAGTCAGCGGTTTGGGGTATCAGTGACCCTGGGGGTGATGGGAAGGGCCCAGGTTTCAAGCAGTGGTCTGGCGTGGAGAGGCAGCCGACGGATTGCAGCACCAGGATGAACCTCCTGCTCTGAGCAAAGAGCTGGGGGTTTAACGCAAACCTTCTTGTGGCAGGAGATCTTCTTGCCATGTTGCCAGAGGAGAAGCTCTCTTGCCCCGCAGGTGGCTGGATGGAGAAGCCTGCTGTGCCTGGGTCTAGCCAGTCTTGCTCAGCCTCAACTGCGGCACAGTTGGTTTGACTCATAGAATCGTTCAGGTTGGAAAAGACCTTTAAGATCATCAAGTCCAACCATTAGATCATCAAGTCTAACCGTTGAGCTATGGTAGAGCCAGGGGGCTGTGGAAGGCAGCCAGGGCCACGTCTGCACTGCAGGCAGCAAGAGACCCCGGCAGGGCTGAATATGTCTGGAGATAGACATGTCCATCCTCTGCCGCGGTCTGCGGTGGTTTGGCTTAGGCAAAGCGCTAATGTCTCAAGCTTTGTTCTTGCAGTGGGAAGGCAAGTCTGCTCTCAAAAAGAAATGTTAAGAAGACCGATTCAGGGAAAAGTGATGGTGCCAACTATGAGATGCCAGGATCTCCTGAAGACATGGAAAGAAACCAGAAGATCCTTCAGTGGATCATAGAAGGAGAGAAGGAGATCAGCAGGCATAAGAAAACAAACCATGGGTAAGGGCTGGCAGAGCGAAGGGTCTTCACGCTGTTGTATTGCATCCCCTGCACAAGGCTGTCCAGCAGTCTGCCTTGTTCCTGGAGACCTTGGGAAGACAAGAATCCACCAGGCACAAGGGTTCAGACCTTTTGGAGACTGAGGATTGCTCGGGGGCTGTAAGGGCTGTGTTTGCTGAAGGATGACTTGTGGCTGTGGGGGGGAGGTTGCAGCCCCAGGAGAATCTCACTAATTGCCGCTGTGGTTCCGAGGTGGATAACGCGGCACACAGTATTTTTCCTTTAAGCATTTGCTGTATGTAAATGCCTGGTACTCCTGCAAGGTGCTGATAGAAACATAGGACCTGCTGCACTGGAGCCATTGGTCCTGAGTAAGCAGTTCAGCACGGCTCAAGGTTGCCCAGCGTTTCGGCTTGCTGGGAGCATCCTCTGGGATGGCCTCGCCTGCCTAGAGTGGAGCCAAGGACGTGACTGTCTCCGGAATCTCTCTGGAGTCAAGCAGATCTCCTGCAGGCACCGATCCTTAATCGCAGTCTGGTCAGTCTGGCAAAAAACAGCGCTTGCCGGGTGTCGACGAGAGGAATCTGGGGTCTTGTCCCCGCTGACGCAGCTGCGCTGGTGGCTGAGTGGTGAAACTGCTGGTGGTTTCTCCTCTTACTTCATGGTAGAGGCCAGGATGGGTTGCACTGCAGGCAGCTGGGACCGAGTGCCAGAGCCATGGGCAGTGCCAGGCCACCGTGAAGTCAGGCAGCAGGTTCTGCCGCTGGAGCTGGGGAAGGACGAGCACATCCCTGCAACATCCCCTTCCCTGGAGATGCCGACCAGTGGCTCACGGAGAGGCTCCCAGCCTGGGAACGTCGGCAGCACATGGGAGGGCATCTTCTGGGGGAATGTCACAAATGGTGGAGCTGCCTTTTGCTGGTTTTATTTTTATGGGTTGGACTTGATGAGAGCCCTTAAACAGATCTGTGGGCTTTGTGTCAGGGTTGGGTTGCTCACCCTGGTGTCTCAGGACTTGCTGTCCTGAAATCTTCTCTAGAGGTGGATGGTGCTCCCCTCTTCCTCGGAAGCTGTGCTGTAAGGAGCTTCCCAGTGGTGCCCGTGTCCAGCTGCAGAAGCAGTAGGTCCATCTAAGAGTGACTCTGTGCCTGTGCAAGGCGGTCCGTGTAAAACCTTTGTGTTTGTGTGTAGTTCTTCAGGTGCTAAGAAGCAGCTGTCCCATGATATGGTCCGACCCCTCTCCATAGAGCGACCTGTTGCGGTGCATCCATGGGTCAGCGCCCAGCTCCGGAACGTCGTCCAGCCTTCTCACCCCTTCATCCAAGATCCTACCATGCCGCCCAATCCAGCCCCCAACCCTCTCACCCAGCTGGAAGAAGCTCGCAGGAGGTTGGAGGAGGAGGAAAAAAGGGCTGGGAAACTCCCCCTTAAACAAAGGTATGGCCATAGGGTCTGGTTGTGCGTGGGAGGGAAGGGGGGGACTGCTTTGAAGGTGGGCAGCTGAGGGAGATGTCCACTGCCCTCTGCTCTGGTCTCCAGCTCCCAGCACCAACTGGGTGGAGGTGCGTGCAGAGAGGTCAGAGAAATCTGCCCCTGTCCCTCTGACGTGGTGGTGCGAATGCCAAAACCCACCTTGAGAGCCTGGGCTTGTGGTTTGTGGATGGAGAGGCTGGAAATGCTCCTGGAAGGGTGGGGAAGGGGCTGCTCAGAGCTTGAGGAGGAGCTGAGCAGGGGGAGCGTGTCTAGAAGAGAGCTCTCTTCCCTGGCACGCGCTGACTCTCCGCTCGTTCACACTCGCACGATGATTTCAAAGGTTAGTGCAGGAGCAGAATTCAGCAGGGTGCAGCGGAATGAAGTGCAGAAGAAGAATATGTATTTGCTCTTTATCTACATCTCCCGCAGTCTTCCGGCAAAGGCTGCTCGTGGCATCTGGGTGGGAGCACTGCGCTCTCGTCCCGCTGCAGCAGCATTGACTGCGTCGCCCTATCCCAGTCACTGCATCTTTTTGTGACTCAGCTTAACGCCTGTTGCAGAGCTAATTCTCCTGCTCCTGTGTTATCTTTCAGGGAAGATTATTTGCAAGGCACATGGAGCTCTCAGATGAAAAGTGTTTTGGAAGTGCTAGATAATTACTGTTAACAGCTAAAAGCACTTTGTCCATTAAAAACATTTCACAATGCGAATTACACATTGTCACTCCAGCGCTTTATAGCTGTCTTCTGAAAACCTGAAACTTTGACGTCTGACTCCTAAAAACACGAGTGTAATTTTAAAAAGAAGCTCTTTTAATTGCCGAGCTCCAATTACTTTTGCTTGCAGTGACCATGTAGCAGACTTCTGCATATTTATGTCGGAGCATTGATTGAAAGCTAGGTAATTAGAGGGCTCTTCCAAGTCAGGTTAAGCCAAGTTTATTTGATCTACCTTTCAGTTGGTGTAATTGGATGGGGTTTATTGGTAGAGTCGTTTATAGTCATACTAAATTCATGCACCTTCCCCAGAAATGTCTAGATGCAGATACATACTTTGGAAACACTGGCCTGGGCTATATGCATATGCAATTAATACTCTAACAATAATTTGACATGTATCGTAAGCATAGCTGTTGTAGGAACCCCATGGCATCGTGGTGAATGCTGGGCAGAGCGGCGGGAGGACAGCCTGCTGTCCCGGTGCTGGGCTGCTCTGCTTACGCTGCCTCCCCACGAGGTCCGGCTCTTCTCCCAGTGATGCAGGGATCCCCCTGACCTGCCCCGGGCGTGGAAAACCAGGGAGCCGTGTTCGCCATGCTCATGAAAAGCAAACGTGCCCGTGTCCAGTAGCAAGCAAGAATGGATGCAGTGGTCCCCAGGGAGCCAGGGGTTTCTGGACGTTGAAATCTCTCTGCTGGGTTTTGGCAGGATTGGGTGCTCCAGCTGAAGCTCGCCTGAGCTAGCAGCTTTTTAGAGAGCTCCTGCTGTGGTTAGCACAGGAGCCTGCCTGAAAACAGACCCCAAGTCTCTTCTGAGAAGAGGCTGCCCAAAGCTGGCCAGGGAGCTAAGGAGAGACAGAGAGGGATTTAATGTGAAAACACCATTTATTTCAGTCGGGAGCTCCGGAGAGCTCTGGGAAATTGGAGCCTGTGTCCAGGTTCGTCGGCAGCCTTGGGGAAGCCACAGGGCAGGGGAGGCGGAGGTGAGCCCGGAGGTGTCCTTGAGGCACAGGCTTGAGCTGGCCGCGGGAGGAGAGCGCACCGTGCCAGCTCTGTTCGGCCAAGCTGCCCTTGCCGGCACGGTTACCTCACCAGCCGCTCTCCGACACAGCCCTCGCCAGCAGTGGCCTTCCCCAGCAAACTGCCCACTGGTCTGGCTGGGGGGCCAGCAGCCCCGCTCCCAGCCCAGCACTGCCCCTCCTGCAGTGCCTGTATCACAAATATACTTCCAGAAATCACACTTCTATTGCAGAAAAAGCCTTTCTCTCCCTATTCCGCAGCATTTGGAGGGACACTGATCTCTGAGATAGCTACCAGCAGTGCAGGATTAAGTGTCCAGTACCGAATGACCTGCAGATCCAGTGTGCCCAGCGTTGGTGTCCCAGTGACCATCAGGTTTCTTCCATGTAGAACCAGGTTTTGAGCCATTTTCTGTAGCTTAGTGTCACAGTTCACTTACGATCGCAGCTGGATGAAGTAATTAGTACCAGCTCTTCAGACAAAAGAGTTTTGCAAGCAGCGAGAACGTTAGCATGAACTTGGTTTGGAATTAATTGGGTTGGACCGAGCCTGGAAGAGGAGCAGAGCTGGCCGCTGGGACACCTCCCGAGGTAACATCTGCTGGGTGCATTTCAGATTTTCCAAAGCTCTCCAGCCCCAGGGCTGAGTTGGAGTGAGCTGGGCGCTTCGCCTCTGCGTCGCAGCGAGGTTGCATTGGTGCCCTAACCCAGCCTTAGTTTCCCTAGCACGGCACCACCGGGTTATACGGCTAAAAAATGACGGAGGTAGTGAAGTGCAGATGCAATAGTTCAGATGAGCGCTGCCGTTCCCTTGCCGGTAACATTCCGTGTATGTGACAAATGCAGCAAAGGGAGCTGATCCCAGAAGGGGCAGGGTTTCTGGGTCACAGGAGATGGGTGCAGGTGGAAGCTTTAATGAGGCAGAGCTCAGACATGGTCTGGTGGCCTGCTGGGGTAAGCCGCGGTCTCGGGAGATCTCTTGGTGATGACGAAAGCGGAGACAGTTGTGTTTTCTCGTTCCCCTGAGAGAAGCTCTTGGAAAATTACGTTTTCAGTGGTTCCTTATTCATCAGCCCTGCTTCAGCCTGCTAGAGATCGCCGGCTGCGGTTCGGGATGCCTGTGTATTCTGCTCCCAGCCGGCCGGTCCTGCTGCACGGCCTTGTTCGGCCCCAGGAGCTCGGAGGCACCGCAGCCACCCACCCCCGCTTTGATTTACAGCAAAAGCAGGGGATCCAAAACGGTGGGGGTTGTTTTTAGCTCTAGCTCTGTGAAGCAGTGCAGCGTTTCTGCTTTCAGGCGTCATTTCAGGCACATCTCTGCTCTGGAAAGAGGTGAGCGCAGGAGCCAGGCTGAGCACGTTCGGAAACAACCTTTCAGGGATGAATGACGTGGCAGGAGGAGGAGGAAGGCTCCCAGCCACCGGCATGGTCCCCCTCTTGCTTCTGCTGCGGCAGAGCGCGGGGCGGTGGGGGGAGCCGGCTTTGCTGCCCGCGCAGGGCCCGGGGCTGTGTCCCCAGGTCCCCGGGCACCCAGCAGCTCTCGCGGTCACATCTTGTTTCTAGCAGGCTTAAGAGAAGCTTAGGGGACTTTGAGGTTTTCCAAACGCCTTCAATTAACTTCTGGCTCATAGGGTTCACAGAATTTGCCTGAATTTATGACCCATTTTTCCTTTAAATGCCTCATTTTTTTTTTTTCCAAGGATGACTCAATTCCTTAATGTTTTTCTAGCTAAAGGGCATCCTGTGCTTTGATATGGGGATGGGAGAGGCTCCGAGCTCTGCTGGCACCAGGAGCGGACCCTCGCCCCTCAGGGTGCTGCATCTTCTCCAAAGGTCTCCCAGGCAGAGTGGGCACCAGGAAGGTTGTTCCGTTGAACTTTAGACCTCTCATGCCTTTAGAAAGAGGTGAAAAGATTGTGTCTGGTCTTGGTTTGCAATGCCGATGTTTACGTGGGCATGCCATTAAAAAGGTGCTCTGCCCACAGGCCAATGTTTAAAGGTTAGGGTCAGAGTCATTTCCAAAACTGCGATTACCTCATGTGCTTGGCAAGTTCTGTTTTTTATAGCAACTTTCCAGTCATGTAAATACAAAATCATCTTTTTTATCCAGTGTGCTTTTTAAATATTTTTTTAAAGCTGCCAAATTTGTTTTATGTGACTTTTGAAAGAGAAGGCTGCCTCTGGCTCAGACCACACATGCCAAGTTACCAACTTGTGTCGGCTGCTCCAATGTTTGTGCAGCATTTACGGCACCCAGGATGAAAGGCTCTACAAAAGGACAAAGTTCCCTGATTTTTATTGTTGCTACTTTTGTCTACCTCTGAAAATGGGGTTAGGACTGGGCTGATGCTTTCAGTCTAGCGATGGCACCAGTGTGTGGGCTGGAAGCAGAGACCAGACCAACATCCTGAGAGTCAGGAAAACACAGGAGATTTAAAGTCACTGAGATTTTGGGGATGGCAGCTCCCTTGCCACCCTGCGCGGACGGGACGGGCAGCGTGTCCCAGGGGAGCTCCATCCCCTCCGAACCTCCATCTACGCTGGGAGAGGTGCCCAGGGGAGCTGCGGGGAGCAGGAGCGGTCCTGCCTGCGCAGCCCTGCGTACGTAGCTCAGCAGAAAGCCGTGCTGAGCTGTTTTGGCCATGGCAGCCATAATCCCGAGCAGTCTGAGCGGTGTTTGCGTTCCAGCCCTGCGTGCTCGGTGCGTACCAGGAGTGTGCTCATGGTGACCTGGGGCTGCTGCCGTGGGCCTGGGATGCTCTGCCTCGCCCAGAGCTTCCCGATGACTCCCTGAGCCGGCGGTGCTGTGGGAAAGGCCATGGGGGGGGGTTTCTTCAGCACAAAGTGGCTGAGCTGGAACCTGCGCCCTCCTTATAGCTGTGGTCTGGCCCCATCCAGCCTTTCCAAGTGCCGTTCGCTCCTTCACCGGCCTCAGTGTGTGGCTGCGTGCCAAGAGAGCTGGTGGTTGGAGCAAAGGATGCTCAGGGACCACATTGCATTTCCTCCAGCCCATCTCTGTCACCTCTGGTGGGACCTGACCCACACCTCTCGCCTGGGCAGCCCCGTACCCCGATGGGCACGCAGCAGCAGCGATGGTGCTGAGCGCCGTGGGCTGATACTCAGCAGGTCACTTGGTTTTTTGCTTGGCAGGTTGAAGCCCCAGAAGAGACCAGGCAGCGGCGCGTCCCAGCCGTGCGAGAACATCGTGGTCGCTTACTACTTCTGCGGAGAGCCGATCCCTTACCGCACCCTCGTCAAAGGGCGCGTGGTGACGCTGGGACAGTTCAAGGAGCTGCTGACCAAGAAAGGGAACTACAGGTAAGGGCTGCTCCCCGCGTGCGGTACGGTGCCAGCGGACTGTCGGCGACCCCTGGCAGATGCCGCTGCCAGGACGCAGCGGTGTTGCCCCCACCAAGGTGAAGGAGCGTGGTGGAGGTGGGTCGGGGGGCTCCCCTTCCTGCGTGGGTGTGCTGTGGTGGGATGTGGCAGCACGGCCAAGGCGCCTTGGCTGTTGAAGAGGCAGGTTACAGGGACGAGGGAGATTGGGTTTTGTAGCAGAAACGTCCTGCATCACAGTTTGCACCTTCAGCAGAAGCTGCCGAGCTGCTCTGCGGGGTCCTGGTGAGGAGCAGCAGTGCTCAGTGATGCTGTGGGGAACCCTCTGACTTTCAGAGCTGTTTTGGCTCCTCCCAAAGTTTCCTCCGGTGAGGACAGGGAGGTTGGATCCTGCTGGAGTCCCAAAGCAGCCAGGCATGGGCCGTGTAGCTCTCCAAGTTCCCCCTTCCAAGTAGGAACTGCCATGGGAAAGCCTGCCTAGAAACGCTCCACCAACACGGGTGCCTCAGCCACTACTTTTGGGAGAGCTGTGAATGGGCTTGGATTGAGGGCTGGAGCTCCTGAACACGCTAGCGTGGATCCTGACCACTCTTTCTTTGCTCGCTGGTGAGGGCAGGGGCAGAAGTGTGGCCCCAGTTGCCTCCATGTTGGGAGAAGCTCCTCCCCATGCACCACGAGCTCAGGGCCATGGAAGGGCTGTACCTAGGTTTGGGGACCGTGGTGCCCCCATGACCATTCACCTGCTTTTTTTTCCTCTCTGCCCCCTTGTTTCTGGTTTTCCAGGTATTACTTTAAGAAAGTGAGTGACGAGTTCGACTGTGGTGTGGTCTTCGAGGAGGTGCGGGAGGATGACACCATCCTGCCCATCTTCGAAGAGAAGATCATCGGGAAGGTGGAAAAGATCGACTAGGCTCCAGGGCTGCTGAGGCGTGAGGACAGGACTGTGAAGGACTCTGGGACCGGAGGAGAAGGCCTGGGGCGGGCGCTGGCGGTGCTACTGCCACGGGCGCCGGGCGAGCCCAGGGCAGAGGGCGGCAGCCTGCTCCGGCACGGACCTGGGCAAGCTCCGGGTTGCCGGTGGCTGCCGTTTTACCCCACGAACCTGCCAGTGGGAGCCTGGGCTCCCTCTCCATACCGAATATAAGTGTAATGTAGCATTGTACAGTGCATTAGAAAGTGTAATATGACCTTGTTTACTAAAGCTGCATATTTTTGATATATTGTAATAAAAGGAAAATATTTCCAATGTCACAGTGCTCTTATGTAAATGTAAAACATACAGGTACTGCAGAACTCACCCAAAGTGTACAGCCATCCGTCAGACTCCGTCTGCTCCTCGCTATCACGGCACCCTGCCCCGGCCCCCCGGCGTGGATGGCTTCGGAGCTGCCGGGGCAGAGCTGCTCTCCCCCCGCCAGCGTGGGAGCGGCGGCCCCGCTCCGGAGGGGCTGCGGTCCCAGCTCACCTCGGAAGATTATTGAGCCGTTTGGAACGAGTCGGCCTCTCGCCTCCCTGGCAGTCTCAGCTGCTGGACATGGTAGGATGGTTTTTTTTTCCTCCTGAGCTTTCTTGTGACCGAGTAAATCCCCAAGGGAAGGAAGGGTCGGAGCCAGCTCTCGGGGCTGGGGGCTTCCTGCAGTGCGAGGACTGGCTCGGAGCCGGGGCGGCAGGCTGGGTGCTGGCATCCCGTGCCCGCGCGCTTGTCCCCCTCCCCGTGTGCCCCTGGAGAAGGGTTTGCTTCCCGGGAGCGTGCTGCAGTTCCGCAGAGGGCTGGCACCCGTGTGCCCAGCGCAGACATGCCCAGGCCCCTGGTGCTGAGCTCCAGCTTTGGTCAGGGGACTCTTTTTAGGGGAAACATAACAGGGGAGGGAACTGATTAGACACTAAAGCGGAGGACAAAAAAATGTCTTTTTATGAGTTCTGCGTCTTTTGTCGGCTTCTGTGTCTCAGGGGAGGCAGCATGAGGGCACCGGAACCCGCTGCCGAGAGCAAGGGGGGGGCGTTGATGCCAGTTTGTGGGGCTCGTGTAGGGCCAGGTCACCCAGCGGGGCAGCCGGCACCCTGGGAAGCCTCCTGGGCTTACTCGGACGCAAGAAAGCTGGGAGCTGCGCCGGCGCTCCCACCACCCTGCCCTCGGCCCTGCCCGTCCCGAGCCCGCGCCCTGCCCTGCTTTGGCACGGCCGCGGCTCCGCACCGGCTCCTTCGGAGACCAGCCCTCGCCCGCCTGCAGAAACCGGGTGGCCCCCAAAGCCAGGGGGCTTCCACCTCGGCGCTCGCCCTGCCCAGCACTGCTCTTGGCTGCGGTAGCGCGTTGGAGGTGCCGGGGACCCTGTGGCACTGTGCCGGGATGCAGCTCAGCCTATTGTATATGTCACCGAGTGCCTTTAAAACACGGTTCTGTGACTTGCCTATACACTACGTGAAGTCCAGCAAAATCCGCAATCATTTTCAGCCTGGGAACAGCATTACGAGCGTTTTTTCCTCCCTGTTTTTTTACGTTCTGATGGTGTTGTGTCTGGTGAGGTTGTTAACGTGCCCGGGATTTCCGTCTCCCCCTTTTTTTTTCAGGGGGTCCCCTGTAAATATGTACAGCGGCCGCGCAGCCCCGCCGACGTCTCCTCTGCATTCTCATGTGCTGACTTGTACAATGATCTTTTCAAAGGTACTTGGATAAAATGAAATAAAACCCCACGTCCCATCGCCTGCTGGTTTCTTCCTTCCCCGCGGAGCCAGCTGGGGCGGCTGAAGGATGGCACAGGTCAGGCGAAGGGCCCTGCTCTGGCCCGTGGGCTTGGGCACGCGGCGGGGCTGGGGCAGCCGTGGGCTCCCTCGAGGGGTGGCCGGGCAGGTCCCGGCCCCAGGGGACAAAGGCGTCGCCCCCGGGGGAATCGCCCGGGGTCTGGGAGCAGCAGGCCCAGGGGAGAGGGGACGGTGCCGGGGGTTGGAGACGCTGGGGGGTCCCAGAGGCTGTGAGCCAGGCTTAAGCAGAGCATGTGGAGCCCTGTGTTGGGCTCTTCTTGCCTTGCCCGGCTGTAACAGCAGCTCCTGGGGCTGGTACACGATTGTGGAGCCCAGGCCCGGGCGGGAGGGCTGCCTGGGAGCCACGGAGGAGAGACCCCAGCTGGTCCCCCCGTCACCTGCACCCCAGCAGCCCAGCACAAGGGCCAGCGTGGAGAGCGCCGGGCTCCCCGCAGGGCCATGTCCTCTGTGGCCTTGGCCACCCCGTGTCATCGCAGGGCTGCCGGGATGAGTGCCACGGCACACACGGGGCTGGCTCAGCACCCCTGGAGTTGCAGCACCCCCCCCGGGTTCAGCTGGCAGTGGGGGCTCTGCCCATCGTGGCACCCACCGGCCCTGCTGTGTCCCCATGCGTCACGTCCCCCATGTCCCCAAGACATGCGGGTGCTCCCCGAGCCGTGCTGGGGAGCCGCAGACACAGAGCAGAGCCCGCATCGTTTCCAGGTCGTTTATAGCACGAGCCCGAGCAGGACGGGGCTCACAGCTCATCCCGGGTTTCGGCCGTCCCGAGCGGACTCGGCTCCTCCCCGCCTGTGCTGTTCTCGGGGGTCTTGGGCACCTGGAGAAGGCAGCAGTGAGACACAGCCGGACACCCCCCAGCCTGTCCCTGTCCCCATCCCGCAGGATCCATCCGCCTGCCCAGCGAAAGCTGGGAGCCACCCTGGGGTGGGTGGGGGTCCCTGGCCCTGGGGTGGGGGGACCTCACTCACCACAGGCGGCTCCTCGGGCAGCGTCCCCCCGTTTTCCAGGAACTTGGAGAAGGTCTCCACGTCTCGGGCGCTCTTGTACTCAACCATCTGGAGCCGGGGGATAGAAGGGAGATGAGGAGTGACCCCATCCCCCGGGTGCTGGCAGAGCTGGGGTGGCCCCACGGGTGCCCCCCACCTACCTTCCTGCCTGGCCCCGCGGGGAAGTAGTGGAGAGTGGGGAAGCCATGGATGGTGATGTTCTCCAGCTCGTTGGCCGTGGAGTCCAACTCGGCGATGACGATGTCCTCGTGGTCCTTGTAGCGCTCGCCCAGCTCCTCCCAGGCAGCCGCCATCGCCTGGCAGTGGGAGCACCACGGCGCGTCTGCGGGACAGGCGCAGTGCCGGGGTACAAGCCGGGGGACCGGGGCTCTGCCAGGGTCAGGGTGCGGCGTCCCCCGGGCGAGGGGTCAGGGGCTGTTGTGGGAGGGGGCTGAGCCCCGTGCAGAGCTCGGGGAGGGTCGTGGGCAGCCCCAGCACTTACAGAACTTGACGAAGACGTTCTTGGTCTCATCGAATGCCACCTGCTCGAAGGTCTTCCCCACTAGGACTTTAACGGGCCGCGTGTCCCAGTCCTCGGGGGGCTCTGCGCTCAGCAAGTGGGGCTGCGGGGACAGCCGGGACGGCCACAGCCCAGGGTGAGTGGTACCAGAGCCCCATGTGCAGGACGGGGGCCCCCAGCCTGCGGCCAGGGGTGCTCCTGTGCTGCCTTTTGGACCACCTCTTCCCCTCTGCCACCAGCCCAGCTCTGTGTGTCTCCACATCAACTGTCTCCTGCCTTTCCCGTAAGAACCCCCCAAATCCTCAGGCCTGGCAGCACAAGCATCAGCGAGCAGGTGGCTGGTGTTCACCACACAACTGCCATCATTAGGCTTCAGGGTTAACAGCCCACCGCTCACCACAGGGAAGCATCCTTGGTGCTGACTTGGCACGGTGTCGCATTCCTCACCTTCACCTTGCCGTCCAGCACCGCCTCGATGAAGGTGCATATGACCGTGTCCGAGAAGGCGTCCTGGTCCATCTGGTACTTGCGGTTGTTCTCCATCTTGACTAGGCGCAGGGTGGGCGCGTCGGCGGGTGTCAGGCCGAAGAAGGGCAGGACGTCAGCGCCGTACCCGGTCACATCCACCACCACGAAGAGCACCTGGGTGGGGGACAGGCAGCACTGATGCTAGGGTGCCCCACGGCCACCCCGCATGTCCCCGCCATGGGACCTCCTCACCTTGCCCCGGAAGGTGCCGGCAGCAGCCCGGAAGCCGTCCTGCAGCGCCAGCTGCGCTGACGATGACTTGTTGAGGAAGAGTAGCATGTGGTGGGGGATCTGGGCACTGAAGATCTGGTCGGAGGTCTGGGGAGCAGGAGGAGGCTGAGGGCCAGGGGGCCATGGCCCTCGCGGGGATGGGGACAGGGCTGTGGCCGGGCCGTACCTCCTTGGTGAACTCCATCACCAGCTCCAGGCTGTGGACGCGGAGCAGCCGGGTGAGCTCGGCCACATCCAGCCCCCGTGCCGGGTCCACGGGGAAGTCTGTCCGTCCTTCGTCGAACTACCAGGGTGGGGCTGGTGAGGGCTGGGGAGGGGGGGAGCGGGATGGCCCCACCACCCCCTGCCACCCCCTCACCTTCTTGAAGAGGCAGATGGTGTCGGCCGCCAGCCCGTACGCCTGGAAGAGCTCAGCCGCCTCGGCCATGCCGAATGGCAAGTCCACCACCTCGCCGGCCACCTCATAAAACGCCTGGGCTGCCTCGCTCTCCAGGTCCTGTGGGGCCACCCCATGAGTGGCCATGGCCACGGCCACAGCAAGATCCGGCCCCCGCCCGCCCCAGCCCACCTTGAAGAAGCCGACGACCACCAAGTCCTGGGAGCCGACGAAGGCGGCGGCGGCGGCGGTGTCCTGCAGCAGCGTGGCGCTGGGGCTGGCCCGACGCTGCATCCAGCGCACGATGCCTTTGGCGTCCATGCGGCCTGGCACGTGGAGCGGGGCCCCCGCCGTCACCCCGGCCACCCCTCGCCAGGCTGCCATCCCCCCCATGCCACTGGCCCCGGCCACCCACCTGCCATCACCACCCTGCAAACTCCACCGGGACATTGCCACCCCTCTCACCGTCACCCCCTGCCACCCACCCTTGCACCCCAGCCCCCATCATGACGTCCCCCCACGATGGGTGCCACGGCCATCGCGCGGTGCCGCGGCCCTACCGGTGTAGGCGAGGGGGTGGGTGCGGTTGCCGTCACGGAAGAGCTTGAGCGTGGGGTAGGAGGTGATGCCGAACTCGTTGGCCAGGGCCACCTGCGCTGTGGCATCCACCTTGCCCAGCCGCGCCGGGCTGGACTCGTTCCTCAGCTCGCTGGCCGCCTGGGCAAAGGCGGGGGCCAACCGCTGGCAATGCCCACACCATGGCGCATCTGTGGGCAGGGGACAGCGTCGGCGGTGGGGACAGCCCTGGGACAGCTTTGGGGTGTCCCTGGTCCCTAGGGTGGGCTTGGCAGGTGGCCAGGGCGCGTAACGGCTGCGTGAGCCTGGTGGGCTCCGGTGCATGCCCCTGCCTGTGTCCCCTGCGCCAGGGCCCATGGCCCACACCCTCATGTGTCCCTGCCCGTGTCCCCTGCCCCACGTCCCTGCCCCATGCCCCTGCCCTGTGCCCCTCTGAGACACAGCCGTACCCCCGCCTGTACCCATGCCCCTGCCCCATTCCCACCCCACCCTGTGGCCCGTCCTGCACCCGTGTCCCTGCCCGCCTGTCTGCTCCTGCCCACCCCCACGCCCCTGGCCTGTACCCCCTGCCCACCCCCATCCCCACATCGGCCCTGCCCGCACCCCTGCCCGCACCCCTGCCCGCCCCGGGGGGACACTTACAGAACTCCACCAGCAGCAGCCGGTGCTCGCTCAGGGCACGGGCAAAGTTGTGCTCATGGAGCACCAGGACACCGTCCTCCTCCCCGAGCTCATCCGAGAGCACGTCACCCTCTTCCTCCTCCTCCTCCGCCACCACCTCCCCATCCTCCTCCTCGCCCCCCAGCACCGGGCCCAGCCAGGCCAGCGACAGCACCAGCCACCAAACCAGCCGGGCCCCGCAGCCCCGCATGGTGCCACCGCCGTCGCCAAAGCCGGCGCCCGGGGGGAGAGGACCCAGATAAGGGCCCCGGGGCGGGTGGTGCCAGTCCCCTGGGGCTCGTGGCCCTCCGCTACTGGCTGCTCGGCGCCGCCGATAAGGCAGCGGGACCAGGTGCCTGTTTTCCAGCCGCCCGTCCCCGCAGCGGGACCCGGCCCTGCCAGGACAGGGGGGACTGGCAGAAGCGATGGGGGCATGGACACACCAGTAAGAGACCAGTCTGTAGGGTTTAATGGCGATGGAAGAGCACAGCCTGTAACCGGGCGGGCAGCCGGGCACGGCACCGCCATGGCAGGGTCACGGCCCCCGCCCCAGTGATGGGGACGCTGCGGGGACCAGGCGGGCGTCGGTATTTAAAAAAAAAACAGCAATTAAAAATAACTTTGGTTGCAAAGACCACGACCGTGGGCACCTGCTCGCTAAGGGACCCCCCCACACACACTTCACACAACCGGGGCGAGCACGGCGGTGCCAGCGAGGTGTCCCCTGGGATGGCAGGCACCGCGTCCCCGAGCTGGCGGGGGGGGAACCGGGGTGCGGGTGGGGGGTCAGTCCTCCCAGGCCTTCTGTATGCAGAGGCCCCACTCCCAGGAGAGATGCTCCGTCTTGTCATCGTCGGTGACGAGGGAGCGGACGCGGTAGGAGCCCCGTGCCAGCCAGCCCCGCGGCGCCTCCTCCGCCGGCGTCACCACCTCGTACTCCTCGGCCCGCGGCGCGTAGCTGCCCACCATGAAGACGTCACGGTCCACTGGGCGAGAAGGGGAGAGGAGTGATTGGGGCTGGGGCACCATGGCCCCCCCCGCCACCCCCCAGCCCCCCGACCCCACTCACCGGGCCGGCCCCGGCGGTAGGTGAGGTGCAGGCACCGCAGCCCGCAGACGATCTCCCTGTTCACCTGCGGGCAGAGGGCAGGGGTGCCATGGGTGCTGCCCCACGGCTTGGTGCCACCTGCCCTGGGGACCCCTGGCCCTGGAGGGGGCACCCACCATCCAGCTCACCCCCCAGGATCCAGCTTCTTGGGCAGGATTGGGCACCGAGCAGGATCAAGGGTGGCAGGGACCCTGAGATGGCAGGGACCCCCGGGAGGGGCAGGGACCCTGAGATGGCAGGGACCCCCGGGAGGGGCAGGGACCCTGAGGTGGCAGGGACCCCCGGGAGGGGCAGGGACCCCTAGGAAAGGCAGGGACCCAATGTGGCTGGAATCCTGAGAGCAGCAGGGACCCAGGGGTGGCATGGACCCCCAAGAGGGGTAAGGACCCCGGGACGGCAGGGACCCTGGGGTGTCAGTAATGTTGGGGGCAGCAAGGATTCCCAGGGTGGCAGGGACCCAGGAGAGCAGGGACCTCAGGGTGGGCAGGGACCCCAGGGTGGGCAGGGACCCCCAGAGGGGCACGGACCCTGAGGGCAACAAGTGGGGGGCCGAGGTCCCAGGCAGAAGGGACCCCAGGTGGCAGGGACCCTGGGGCAGCAGGGAACCCATGGGTGGCAGGAGGGACCCCGTGGGGCAGGTACACATGAGAAAAGGGCCCCATGGGGAGCAGGGACCCCATGGGGCTGGGACCCCGAGGAGCGAGGGTAGCAGGGCTGTGCCCAGCCCAGCCGGCGGGCGCAGGGCACCATGCACCTGCCTCACCTTGAAGGACACCTTCACCCTGTAGTCCACCCCCTCCTTCAGCACGAAGGCCCGGCCCCGCAGCACCTCCAGGTCTCCTGCGCGGGGAGATGGCCCATGAGCCTGGCACCCCTTCCTCCTCCTCCTCCTCCTCCTCCTCCTCCTCCCATCGGTGCCCCCACCGCTCACCTGTCAAGTCCATGGTGATGGGCCCCTGCTCGCACATCAGGGTGAGCCTCGTCACCTGCACGTTGGGCACGCTGGCATCTAGGGACAAGCGGCAGGGCGCAGACCTTACCCACCGGCACCCAGCCCACCGGCACCAGCACCGTGCCCCCTGTAATGGCATGAAGGGCCACGGTGCCCATGGCAGGGGGTGTTAGGAGCCAGCGGGTGCCGGGCAGCCCAGGCAGGGTGCAGGAGACCAGGGGCATCTCAGGCCAGTCCCAGCCTTGGCATCAACACCTTTGGGATAAGACCACATTTAAAAGGGCCCAGCCGCAGGTACCTCCCGGGGTGCTACGCTCCCTGGCTCGGGAGCGGGCCGAGGGCTGTGGGGAGGAGGAGGCAGCAAAGGCATCCCTCGAGGCGGGCGCTGGCCTAATTGTACCTCATCAGCCCAACCTGCACCCCATCAGCAGCTTGCACCTCCACTTGCACCCCATCAGCCCGCACACACGCCACCATGCACACCTCGTGCACCCCACTGGTTTGCACCCACCTCACCAGCTTGCAAACCCCCCCCCCCAAAGCTGCTGTGCACCCACCAGCCAGCACACCAGGGTGCTGGGCCCGTGGAGCACCCCAGTCTGGCCCAAGCCCCGCAGACACCAAGGGCAGCACCAGGCTGGGGTGGCTGCTGTGGGTGTTGTGGGGAGCGGGGGGCACCGTCTGGGCACCAACAGCCGTGCCACCCCGGGCCCCCGCAGCAGCTCGCTCCATCTCTGTCATCCCAATGAATTTCCTGGTCCCTTGTAACCGTTCCTATGGAAACTGTGGCGGTGATCCCGTAACCAAGGCAACCGGGGTCCCCAGGCAGCCATTACCGTGTCAGCAGGGGGATGCCGGGGTCTCCAGGCAGGTGGGGGGCACAGGCAGCACCCACAGGCGATGCCAGCCGGGACGCACCCTCCCTGCTGGGGGTGCCCCACAGGTGCTGGGGACGCCTGAGCTCCCTGCACCCACTGAGGCTGCATCACCCAGCCTGGGTGCCGGGGTGCCATGGTGCCCAGCCCCAGTGGGCAGCCCCTGCCCTTACCCACGGCGGCAGGGATGGCACCCAGCAGCGCCTGCTTGTACTTCCGCAGGCTCTCGTCCCCTGGGTCCAGCTCCTGGATCTCCCGCAGGCTCTTCTTCTCCGGCGTCTTGTACGCCAGGGCCACGTCGGCATCCTCCTCCTCCTCCAGCGACAGCGTCACCCCCTCCTTCTCAGCCATGATGTCTGCAGGGGACAGGCAGTGGCAGTCTCGCCACCCCGGGGACACCCCAGGGGACACCCCCCACCCCGTGACACACAGGCACTGGTGGGCAGGGGGTGGCTGAGCTGGGACACGCCACGGATGGATGTGGGCAATCCCCCGTGGGGCAGCCGAGTTGTCCCCCTGCTTGGGGCCGTGGGGACACGACCAGGCTCCATGGCCCCAGGGCCCGGTGGCACAGCTGAGACCCGAGGCGTTGCCGCCGGCTGCATTTCCTCACGGTCGTGGAGCAAGTCGAGCTGGTGCCTACGTGGTGCGCACAGTCCGGGAGGTCTTTGCAGCCCACCAACACCCTTCGCACCCCATCACCCAGAGGGGTCCTTGTCACCACCCCATGGCCCCCTCCAACCCCGCTGGGCAGCCACCAGCCCTATCTCCCACCCCAAACCCAAACTGCCAGCAGCTGCAGGGAAAAAAAACAGCTCCGGGGGCAAACGGTGGCTCTGGTGGGTGCCAGGCTGGGGGGGGCACAAGGATGGGTGACGTCCCCACAGCCCCTGACTCTGCCCTACCCGCTGCATCGCCCCCCCATGCCCGTCGCCCTTCTGACTGCAAGCACTGTGCTCCCCAAGGCCCTGGGAACCCCGTCCTCGGGGACATGCGGGGGGCACAGCCTGGGCCAGCTGCGCAGGTCCCTGGGGCAGCGCCGGTGACCAGGGCGCAGAGCGATGGCCCTGCTGCACCTCTGGGCCCCCAGCAAAGGCAGAGGCCCTGCACCCCGGGGCGCCCGGCTGTCACGGCAGCGTGCGGCACCCGGCCACGCTGGCTCCAGGCCCAGGGATGCACCCACCCAGGGGCTCGCCCAGACCCGCACGGGTGGCAGGACAGGGCGGTGTGCGCTGGGTGCCACGGGCCGGGCGGTGAGGTGGTAGGGGGGCGGCTGGGTGGTCCCCCGCCCCTGCGGGGTGCTCCGGTCCCCAGGGCCTGGGGTGATGCTCACTCCTGAACGCACCCGGTGCCCGGGGCGATTCTCAGCTGTTGGGGAGCCGGGGCGATGCTTCCCTCCGGGGCGATGCCCATCCCGGGGCGATGCCCCCCCCCCACCACCGGGGCGCCCGGGCGATGCCCTCCCGCCGCGGGGCCGCGCTCCCCCGGCCCGCCGCCGCTCACCTCGGTAGCAGAGCGCCAGCCAGAGCAGCTCCAGCATCTGCCCGCCGGCCTCGCAGACATCCAGGCCGAGCATGGCCGGGCCGGGCCCGGCGCCCCCGGGGCCGGGCGGGGCGGCCGCTGCCGGGGCCCGGGGCGCGGCTCTGCCGGTGTCGGCGGCTCCGCCGAGGCCCGCGGCCGCGCTCCTCCCGCCCGCTGCGGTACCGACTGCTCCGCTGCGCTCCCGGCCGCCGGGCTACCCCCGGCGCTCCCCGCTGCGCTCCCCGGCGCGGCCCGGCGGGGCGGCGGCGGCGGCTCCCGCAGACGCGGCGGCTCCGCTGCCCGCCCCCGCCCGCCCCCGCCCCTCGGCGCCGGGCGGCTCCAGCCCCGCCGCTCATGGGCGGCGAGACTGCAGTGAGCTCATCCGCCGGGCGCGCCCGCGCAGCGCCTGCCCGCGCTGCCCGCACCCTGCCCGCTCCTTGCCCGCAGCCTGCCAGCACCTCGTCCACGCCGCCCGCACCCCGCGAGCATCCTGCCGCTCCCCTGGATGCACGGCCCGCACCCTGCGTCCACACGGCGTGCGCTGCCCGCTCCCTGCCCGCACCCTGCATATACCCCTGCCCAGGCCGCCTGCGTCCTGCCCACGCCCTGCCTGTATTGCCCGCACCCTGCCCTCACTCTGCCCAACAGCCACAGTGTTCCCCCCCTGCCTGCACCCGGCAGCCCACCGGGTCAGCCAGGGCACCCCCCTGGGAGCCCGGGGCCAGCCCTGCACTCCCCCGGCAGAGTCGCGGCCCCGGGCGGGGGGCCCCGGCGGGGCCGGTCCGTGGGATCCGTGGGCAGGGCGGGGGCCGGTCCGTGGGGCCCGTGGGCAGGGCGGGGGCCGGTCCGTGTGGCCGGGGGCTGGTCCCGGGTACCGAAGCCGGGGCTCGGGGGTTGCCCGTCGGGGCAGACGGCGGCAAGCCGCGGGAGGGGGCGCGGGGCGGGGCCGGGAGGGGCGGGGCGTGGTCGAGGGCGTGGCCAGGCGGGGCCGGGGCGGGGCCGGGCGGAGCGGCGCGGAGCGGGGCGCGCACCCGCGATGACCATCGGCGGCCCCCGCGGCCGGCACCCCCGCCTCCAGATGCCCTGTCTGCGCAAGGTGAGCCGGCACCGGCACCGGCCCCACGGGGGGCGGGCACCGCGCCGGGACCGGGCGGCGGGCACCGCGGGGACCGGGCACCGGCACCGTGGGGACGGGGCGCCGCGGGGACCGGGCGCTGGGACCGTGGGAACCGGGCACCGGCACTGCGCTGGACAACGCGGGCATCCGGGAGCACCGGGGACGGGGTACCAGCACCACCCCGGGTACCGTGGGACAGCGGGCACCACCCCGGCCCCGCCACCGCCACGGGGCACCGGGCACCGCCCCACGCGGGGTCACCCACGGGCAGCGCCCCGGAGCTACGTGCTCAGCCCCTGCCCTCCGGGCCGGGGTGCTGCCACAGCGCCGGCAGAGCTCGCTCCCCAAAACCGGGGCTCCCCGGCCAAGGGATGCCCGGAGGCTGGGTGTCCGCACCTCCAGCATCGCACGCTCGCCCAGCTGCTGGGTGCCCCAGATCCGGCTGCAGGGTGCCAGGCTGTCCCCAGAATGGGCACAGGGTGCCCCAGATCCGGCTGCGGGGTGCCAGGCTGTCCCCGGAATGGGCACAGGGTGCCCCAGGTCCAGCTGCGGGGTGCCAGCCTGTCCCTGGGCCTGGCACAGGGTGCCCTGGGTCAGGGTCGGGGGGAGCCAGGCTGTGCCCAGGCGCGGTGCCCCTGGCCGGCCGTGGGGCTGAGGGTGGTGGGTGCTTGCCCGGCAGATGGAGCGGATGATCGTCAGCATGCAGGACCCCGACATGGGCATCAAGATGAGGAACCAGCGCCTGCTCATCACCGTCATCCCCCACGCCATGACAGGTGGGTCCTCACGGCGGGGCGCCCCGTGAGGCGCATGGGGTGGGGGAGGTGTGTGGGTGCTCCCTGGGTGGCCCCGGCACTGCACCCAGCACCCAGCCCTGTGGCACCCCGCGCCGCTCACCTCCCTGCACCCGCGGGTGCTCCGTGCTGCAGCTGGGATCAATTATGTATGGGCTTAGCGGGGCGGGCGCTCGCTGGGGCAGGCAGCCCAGCACGTCCCTGGCAGGGCCCCTGTCACCCTGCGTGACCCCCTCGGCACCCGCTGTGCCGTGCCAGGGTGCCCCAGCCTGGGAACCTCCCTGTGCCCTGTCTGGGGGACCCCAACGCTGCCTTGGTCCCCAGGGAATGACATTGTGGAGTGGCTCATCCAGAAGTACGGCATCTCCGAGGAGGGTGAGTGTCCCCGTGCAGATGGCCAGCACCGCGGGTGCAACCGGGGCTGCCGAGCCCCCGTGCAGCCCCCGCTCCTGCTCCCCCAGAGTCGCTGCACCTCGGCAACCTCATCGTGAAGCACGGCTACATCTACCCCCTCAAAGACCCCCGCAGCCTGGTGCTGCGGGCAGACGAGTCGCCCTACCGCTTCCAGGTACGGCCCCACCGGCGGCACAGGTGCTGCCGCAGCCTCGGGGCTCCCCCGGCTTGGCACCGCGGTACCCCACGGCACAGCCTCTCCCCCCTCCGCAGACCCCCTATTTCTGGACCAGCACCAAGTGGCCGGCCACGGAGCTGGACTACGGTAGGTGCCACCGTGCCGCCGGCACCGGCACGGGCTGCAGCCCCTTCCAGGCCCCCCTGAGGTGCTGCCGCTCCTCTTGCAGCCATTTACCTGGCCAAGAAGAACATCCGCAAGCAGGGTGACCTGATCGAGCACGAGAAGGTGAGCAGTGCCCTCCTCACACCTGTGATGAGCTGGGGGGTCTCAGCTCACCCAGGAGTGGGGTCTCACCCGTGGGGCGGCACCGGCTCTGCCTTTGCTGGAGTGGGAACAGGACCCGGCGCCAGGCGAGGGGACGGGTGTCACGCTGTGCCCACAGGGGTGACACCGCCGCTGCCACTCCCCAGGACAACTACAACCTCCTGCACAAGCGGATCAACCACACGTGGGACTTCGTGGTGATGCAGGCACGGGAGCAGCTCCGGTGAGTGTGGGCACGGCACCGCTGCACCCCAGGGAGCCGCTAGTGATGGAGCACCCTTGGGTGCTGGGACAGGCAGGGTGCCAGCGCCTCCCCGCTGCCTTTGCATGGGCAGGGCGGCCAAGCAGCGGCGGAAGGGCGACCGCATCGTCATCGACTGCCAGGAGCAGGCGTACTGGCTCGTCAATCGACCCCCGGTGAGGACGGTCTGGGGGGGCGAGGGGTGCCGGGCTGGCGGGTGCAGCCCTGGGCAGGCAGGGAGGGCCAGGGCGCTGGCACCACGCACAGCCCCGGCTCGGGGAGCGAGGGGGGGGTCCCGCCAGCCCCCGGCGCGATGCTCTCATTGCAGCCGGGAGCCCCCAACGTGCTGGAGCAGGGCCCCGCGCGCAGGAACTGCCACACCACCCGCGTCCAGCTGGTGAGTGGGGGGGGCTGGCGGGCACAGGGCGCAGCCGCCCGCATGTGCCGGGGTGCTGAGCTGCCCCAGTGGGTGCCCAGCTGTCCCACCCCGGGCTATGCCCACGGTTTGGGGGGGGGGAGCCCCAGCTCTGCTAACATCCACATGTCCAGCCTGTCCCCCTGCCCCAGCTGAGCCGGGGGGGGGGGGTCCGTGTGTTTGCCCGAGCACCCACCATCCCTCCATGCCAGCACCCCTAATCCCCACGGGGCGGCCACACTGCTGGGAGTCCTGGCACCCCGGGGTGCCCGCAGCCACTGCAGGGCCCTTCCCCGTGTCGTGACCCCAGTAACACTGCCCCAGCCCCCCGCCCCCTCCTCACTAACCACCCCCTTTCTCTTCGCTGCACCGTGTGCCGTGTCCTCTGCCCACGTAAGTGTCACTAACCCAGGGCCGGTGCCACGCTGGGGTCGGGGGTGGATGCCGCGGTTCACCCCACGGGCTGTGCCGGCTGAGCCAGGAGGGGTGTGGGGATGAGGCTGGAGGCCACGGGGATGGGCCACAGGCTGCCAGGGCGAGGAGGGGGGCTGGCTGCCTGCGTCCTTGCCCAGGGTGGTGCTGGGCAGGGCTGGTGGGCACGATGTCCTGGCCCTGCCATGCCCTCACCCGGCTCCGCGTGTCTCTTGCAGACCAAGAACATGGATTACTACAAGCGGGAGGTGAGGGGGGCAAGGGCAGGGGTGGCTGCTGGGGGGCGCGGGCTGCCGGGCACCCCTGACGTCTCCCCTGCGGCCGGCCCCAGATCGAGTACTGCAGGAAGGCCATGGCCAGGACCAGGGTGAAGTCCTCCATCTGCCTCGAGGGGTGAGTGGCCGGCGGCAGGGTCCCTGTCGGGGTGACAGGGGCACTGGCGTCCCTGCGGCCGGCTGCTGGCACCGCAGCACCCGTGCTGCCGTCACCCTTGGCGGGGACAGAGCCCAAGCATGTCCCCACCATGTCCCTGTGGTGGCTGGAGCCGGTGGCAGCGGTGGGACGGTGGCCCTGGCCACCTCCAGCCACCGCTCCTGGCAGGTACATCAAGTTCAACGAGCAGTACGTGCCCCACGACCCCATCATGTCTGGCTGCCTGCCCAGCAACCCCTGGATCACGGACGACACCACGTACTGGGCCATGAACGCCCCCACGTAAGCGCCCACGTGGGGGCTGCCAGCCCCCAGCCCCCCCAATACCCCAACCCGCAGGATGGGCTGTGGGGTCGTGCAGGCAGCCACAGGCTGCCCGCTGCCAGCCCCGACACCGGTGTCACCCGCAGGGTGCTGACCCCCACGAAGCTGCGCGTGGAGCGCTGGGGCTTCAACTTCAGCGAACTCCTCACCGACCCCCTGGGCCGGGTGCAGCTCCTCGAGTTCCTCAAGAAGGAGTTCAGCGGTGAGCACCCCCTGACCCATTGCCCCATCCCAGCACCCCCAAATGCATCGTCCCATCCCGACACCCCCAGACCCACCACCATGTCCCAGTAACCACCAAATCCACTGCCCCATCCTGGCCACACCAAACCCACTGCCCTGACCTGGCATCCCCAAACCCCCCCCCACATCTCAGCACCTCTTGACCAACCTGTCCTGGCAGCCCCTGACCCACCATCGCATTCTTGGATCCCTGGACCCGGCACCCCACGTTGCACCAGCTGGCTCCATCGCAGGGGGTTTCGCCCCACAGTTGGCTGGGCCGTGGACCCAGCAGTGATGGCATGGGGGCCATGTCCCCATCCCCAACACCGTGTCCCCCTCCCCAGCCGAGAACCTGAGCTTCTGGGAGGCGTGCGAGGAACTGCGCTACGGGGAGCAGTCCCGCATCCCCGAGATCGTGGACTCCATCTACCAGTGAGTGCCAGCAGGGCGAGGGTTTTGGGGGGGCCAGGATTTGGCAGGGGGTGGCCAGGCCATCACGGGTGCTACGTCCCACTGCGGGGCCGGGCGCTCACCACCGGCTGCGACTCCCCAGGCAGTTCCTGGCTCCCGGGGCCACGCGCTGGGTGAACATTGACAGCAAGACCATGGAGCGGACGTTGGAGGGCATCAAGACGCCCCACCGCTACGTGATGGACGACGCCCAGATGCACATCTACATGCTGATGAAGAAGGTGGGCGAGGGCAGGGCTGGGCAGGGCAGGGTTGGGCAGGAGCCTGACGCCTCTGCTCGCCCAGGACTCCTACCCGCGGTTCCTCAAGTCGGAGCTCTACAGGACCCTCCTGGCCGAGGCCGTCATCCCCCCGGAGACCAAGAAGCGGTGAGGGCAGGGGCTGGACCCCCGGGGCGCTGGGGTGGTCCCCGCCGGCGCTGACCCCGCTCTGCCCGCAGGGTCTTCCCCTTCATGCGCAAGCAGCGGCACTCCAGCCCCAGCCCAGCCCTGCTCCTGCCCGCGGGCGATGCCGAGGAGAGGAGCAGGGGCCCTGCGGCTGCCCCCGTCCCCGAGGAGGAGAGCTGAGGGCCCCCAGCCCCCCGCCGACATGGGAGCCCCCTGGCCCGGCGCCCTCCGGCTCGGCCGCAGCCCCCCGCCCAGCACGCCCCGGCCCCGCCGCAGGACCCTGCCGGCAGTAGCACTGAAGGAGAGAAGCCATACACCCCCCGGCAGCCCCCCGCCCGGGCCAGGCTGGCCCCGCCGCACCCTCCTCTCCCTCGGGGAGCCCACGGCCAGCCGGCCTGGTGCCGGGTCACCCCCTCCTCCCGCCCCCCCCCCCCCCAGGCACAAGCCATGGAGACAATAAAGCCCCTATGGGGAAACGCTGCGGCTCCCGTGGTTTTCAGGGAGGGGTGAGCAGGGAGGTGGCTGTGGGGTGGGGGGTGAACATGGTGGTGGCCACCCCTCCTGGATGGACTTGTGTCCCCCTGGGCTGGCAGCAACCCCTGCCCCTGCCTGCAGCACCCAGCAAGGGTGCAGACCCCAGGTGGGGGGGACCAGCCCCCCCAGGCACGTGTGCCCATGGCACAGCCACCACCCACGGCTCTGCTTGCTCCAAGGGGCAAAAATAGACCCCGTTGGCAGCCCCAGCTGCCCTCCTGGCACGGCCAAGCTGGCGCTCAGGGCACTCAGCCCCGGCGCACCCACGTACAGCCCCCAGGGAGGACACAAAGGCCCTTCGAGCGGGGCCAGAGGTGCCTCCCGCCAGCAAACCCGGGCTGGCAGCGGCACGCAGGGAGCGGGGCCGACAGCTGAGCCGCTCTCCCTGCCCACCGCCCGTTAATCTGAGCAGAGGCCGAGGATCTGGCAGCAGGATTATTCTCTTCCCTGGAGCCAAGGCCCAGCTGCAGGGGATTAACGCTGGTGGTTATATAAAGGAGAGGGGGGCTGGCGCCCGCCAGCGCTCAGCCTCGGACCCCAGCCCACCCCGCACGCACCCAGGGACCCAGACAGCGGAGCAGGCTGGGGACGTCCCCAGTCTGTGAACGACCAAGCGGCGCCAGCCCGCGCCCCGGCCAACAAACGGCGTGGATGCTCGGGATCGCAGCATCCTTCCCTGCCGCAGCACTCGGGACCCCCGGCACGGAGCAGGGGGGTATTTCTCAGCTCAGTGCTGGGGCAGCCGGAGGGGCCCCGGGGCAGGGGAAGCTGCGGGAGCCTCGGACACAGGACGGAGCTTGGGACCTCGGCACTGGCAGCCACCAGGCAGCGACAGATGGTCCCACGCTCCAGGAGACATCGCCTGCCACGCGGCTCCCTCCAGCTTGATCCAAATCCAAGCCCCCAGTATGAGATTTTCATGCTGATGGACCACAGCAGGAATCCGGGGTGTAAAACCAGGTCACGGAGCCCCAGGCAGGGGCAGGGACGGGCTGGCCCGGCTGGGTTATCTAACTCCAGCCTCCCTCCGCACGCTCCCTTCTCCCGGTCCATCACCTGCACCTCGGGGCAGAGCCCCGGCCAGCTCAGCCATCAAAGCACCACCAGAACACCTGGATTCCTCCCAAAAAGGGGGGTTTCTGCCTTCGGAAAGTCACACACAGGACTGCCAAAAAATCCCGAAGTCTTGCATAACCTCAGCTGCAACAACAAAAGCAGGGCACCATTTACAAACAATGCAAAAGAGGATTTATTGAAACCGTTCCGGTTAGACCAAGTCCTGGAGGGCACAATTTGCAATAAGTTAAAGAATGAAACCAAACAGTCTTAGTGTTAAAAAACACACTAATACATAACACAGTGATATACGCCATCGTCACCCATCTGAGTTATTGAATCAAGGCACAAAGTCATTCATTAAATACTGCAAAAAAACAATTACACAGGGAAATAAGCTGGGAAAAGGACTTGTTTTGTTAAGAAGGTGCTGGTTTGGCACTGATGCGTTTAATTGAGCTGCCACAGGGAAATCTGCGTTTCCAAAGTACCTGGAAACATTAATGGACAACTTCAAGCCAGAAAAGCCCCCCAAAGCCAAAAATCCAGCTCTCCTTGAAGGACCATTCAGTGTGCCTACGGGAAAGGTCAGGTCTGGGTAGGGATCGGAGGAGGGAGAGAGCTGAGACGCTGTGATTGCGGTGAGAATAGGGCCCGGGCACCTTGCTCCCTGCCAGGGGGATTTCAGTGGGATACAATCCACATCCAACACAGATCGGACTAGCAGGCGAGCCTGGGGCTCCCGCTGCCCGGATCCCGCAGCCACGCTCCCGGCTCTGCCCCAGCCGGCGGAAGGGCAGCTGAATCCGGCCCTCACAACCCGGGTTCTGCAGCGCTGGCGCAGCCTGCGATCCCTGCAGCGCTGGCGCGGGCTGCCAGGCTTCAGGTCTTTATCCTGCTGAGCAAAGAGGCGACTTAAGGTGGGGGACACGGCAGGGGAGTCTCCCTGCACCCCCAGACTCCTCAGAAAACAGCTTGGAAAGAGAGGAACAGAAGGGGAAATCCACTATTTTGAGTCCAGGGTGCTTTGGGGGTTGTGGAGCGCTCTCCTGGGAGCATCCCCGGCTTCCTGCACAGCCCGGACGCCCCAGGACTGGGCTCCGCCAGCAGCGCAGCTCTGCAGAGGCCAGCAGCACTCATCCCACGCAGCTCCCTTGCCTGCCTGAGCTACGGGTCACAGGGAGCCAGGGCACCCCTTAGGCAGCTCCCGGGCCAGCTGGAAGCCCGAGGGAAACATCCAGGCAGACGACTGATGCGGCAGCTCATTTTACTGCAAGACTGGGAGAGCTGAAGCTGCGGGCAGGAGCCTGGGTGACGCCTGGCCAAGGCCAGGAGCTGCCCTGCAGCAGGTTAAAGCTCAGCGGTTGCCGCAAGAGAAGAACCGCTGGTCGACCCTACACAACCCCGCTTAAGTTTCTCATCCTACAGTATTTCCACACCCCGCCCCGATCTGAGACTAGGCAAGGGAGGGAGGCAATGGCCAAACTCCCTCCAGCACCGCAAAACTTGAGAGGGGTTATTTTTAGGGTGTGTGTTTTCTGTCCACCTTCCTCTCAGCAGCCAGAGGGACGCCCAGCAGCGAATGGACAGGGCTCGTGTCTCGGTGCGGCTGGCGTGGGGACTGCAGCTTTCAGGATTGAGCAGCCGATTCAAACTGTTTTCCGGGCTTTGCACCTCGTTTCTACAGTCCGCGCTGGTGCCCACCAAGGAACGGGGCAGAGCATACGCACCATGCCGCAGAAATCTCCAACGGAGACATCATCTTCACACGGGCTACCACTCCCTCGGGCTACCAGGCTGGACAGAGAGAACAGCACCTGAAGACCCTCACCCAGCACCACTTCAATTCCCAGGGCCGGGAGGGAGCACAGAGCTCTCCCTGGAGCTGTGCTGCAGAGACAGCTTGCGTTGTTTCCCCGAGTGGCTCGTGCCTGTCCTACAGCCTGCCCACCTCCTGGCAGAGGGGACAGCGCTCAGAGAAGGCTCCTCAGCAGCTGCAAGACTGAAAGGGTATTTGCAGGAGAGCTGGCATTACCACTCGGGTACAGGACTCCCCAGAGCGGCAAGTCCAGCTCCCAGGCAAGGTTAAAGTGCAATTCTACGCTGAAAAAATGTCCTAGATCCCCTGGCACCTCAAAACCAGTAGGAGAGGTGGTGTCTGTACCGGCAGGGACCAGCCAGCCTGGACTCAGGGCGGTTTTCGTATCATCTATAATCAGACTGGGGACAGGGCGGAATGTTGATGCATGAATCAGGGGGGAGACCAGCTCCCTTTCTGTGCCATCAACACTGCGCAGCCTGGCTGGAAAGGAAGCAACGGAGGGGACAGACACAGGTAGGCTTGTGACTGCAGAGTGGGGCACACGGGGCTGTTCTTAGGAGAAAAGGCCATTTTCTAAGTAGAATGACACTTTAACCTGCACTCTGCTGGCCCGGGTGACACCTAACCACATCACCAGCCGCAGCTGGGGTCTATCACTACACACACCCCACGACTACCGAAGCAGGGGTCCAAATCCAGGAGAGGGCGATTGCAAATCCACCTGCAGCCAAGCACCTCTCCCACAGCCAGGAGAGCTGACTCAGAAAGGAAATCTAACACCGCACATCAAAGCTCCACTTCTCACGCAAGCACCCAAGAAATAATCAACTCCGGCAACCCCAGCAAGCGTGTGTTTTCCTCCAGACACAGGCTGAGTCAGCACAGTTCTGCGGGCACAGAAGGATCGAGGGGAAAGCCCTCTTCCCCGAGCTGACGACACTTCAGTGGTGGCCAAGCACTGAAGTCCCATCAGCTCTGAGGACAGATGCACTGGCAGCTGCCCCCACAGCCTGGGCGTCCCCAGACGTTGGGGGTTCTTCCCCGCCAGCCACGCTTTGGTTTGCAGATCAAGAAAGGCAGCTTCCCATTTGAATTCGTGATCTGGGTTTGCTAAGAGCATGGCTGCAGAGGAGAGGCAGCTTGGAGACGCCTGGGCCAGGCCAGCCTCTCCCCCTCCCTCGGCAAGCTCACACTCGGCTGTGGAATCGCATCCTGTAGAGGCGGTCCCGGACGTACTGCTCGCTGTCCGCAGCCACCTGGCTCAGCCAGATCACCCTGCTCTCGGAGACATCCTCCTTCAGCTTACGCTTCATCAGAGACACCGACCCCAGCTCCTCGCTGGGTTGAGGCCCCCTCAACAGCACGTAGCAGGCGTGACGGCTCCGCTCGAACAGCGCGGCTGTAACGCAGAGCAGAGGGAAAAGCCCAGCCTAAGGTCTCTGTGCTCAGACCCAACACCGCACAGCCCAGGAGGTACCAGAAGGCCAGCGCCCTCCTGCACCTCCTCGCTGGAGGGCTGGAAGGAGAAGACTTACCATTGAATGCAATGATTTGGTCTGTGCTATTGCGGAGCTCCAACAAGACATTAGTGTAGGAAGGATGGAAAAGATACAGCTTCTGGAGAGGAGCTCTGGATCTCTGCAACCAACAGGACACGATCAGGACATGGACCCCACGTTATCCCAGAGACAACGCCAGCACCAGGCTCAGCTATTACTCATGCTCAACAAGTCAGATACTTGTCTGTGTCTGCCCAACTCATCCTGCTGATGCCACTAGTACCAGTGTTGGGATTTTGCTTATTGCTAGGTGCTCTCCTCCCCACCCCAAGCTTCCTGCGAATAGCAGGCCTGTCTGCTCCAGGGAGGAGACAGATTTTTGCCTTAGGGCTGGTAGAGTTAGCGAGGAAAGCACAGGAAGCTCAGCTGGCGCTCAGGCATCCTCCAAGACACAACCTGGCACTAACACTGCCAGCCACTGCCCCAGAGGGCTCTGTTACGCAGCTGAGCTGTGCATCGAGGCTGCCAGAGACTGCCTTGGCGTAGAGAGAGGATATTCACGTGGCCACGGGAGATCACTGCGCGCAGTACTGTCGCGGGAGGCTCCAGGCCAAACAGCAGCAACTTCAGGAGGTACCAAGCCAGCAGCCTCTCGCCTCACCTACAGCACCACACCAAGGCAGGGCTCCGGGCAATCCAATCTTTGTTCATAGAGCCACTAAGTCCCTTTTCTCTATGTAGCCAGGCTGAGGACGACAAAAGCTGTTGGTGCCACCACCAGCTGCTAGCAGGGACATTGCTGCGGACATTGTGAGGACCCAGTACAGACCAGATCACGCGCAGAGGTCCGCCTGCTTCTAGCAGACCAGACTGGTCAGAGACTCCACACCCAGTGCAGGAGGCTGCAGCGTTAGTGGCACAGACAGATGCAAATATGAACGAAAAGGGGGTAGCTCCACCCAATTCTGGCCCGAAATCTGGAGAACAGCAACCTTTCAGCAGCACCACTCACCGTTTCGTTTCCTGCCGCCTGGTATTCACCCCAGATGAGGAAGGTAGACCGGTGATCAGCGGTAGAAAGTGTGGCTGGCCCAGGGCTCTCCGCTCTCGAGTTCAGCTTCAGGTCCCACTGGACTGCTCCAGATCCACTCTCAACAATCATAACCTGGCAGGGAAGAAAGAAAAGGAACTCATACCAAAGAGCTCTAACAAGCCATGAGAGAGAAGTCAAGTCAGCTGTCTCTACCCCACACTGTCTATAGGAACAAGTATCTGACACACGGGAAGATGAGGAAATACTTGAAGCTGAGCATCACAGAGCTGTGAGACCTGGGGCGGGCCGCATTAAAGTCACAAGTTTTGCAGCTATTTCAAGGGGTTCAAAGCTCTGTCATTGAAGCCTCTTGCTGAGACGAGAATTAAAGTGCCTGAGCTGGCTTCAATAACCTGTTGAAAGAGATCCTTTCCCAGCCTAAAGCTTCCTAGAATCAGCCAGAGGGAACACATCCCACCAGCTGCCCTTGACTCAATGCCTGCTTGATCTGAGACATGCAGAGAAAAGGGAAGTTAAAAGGAAGAGCGTTCAAACCTTCTTTCTGTTGGGTCCAATTTCACTCTCAAGGACAATGCCAAGAACATCAGGTTTGTAGTAACCAAGCAGCGGCTCACTAAGGGAGAGAAAGAGAACGGACAGATCATAACACGCCCTGATGGCTTGGGCATACCTTGTTCTTTCAGAGCAGCCGCTGTCCTCCCAGCAACTCCCCTGGTAAGAGACCCGACTGCTGTGTTAGGTTAGCCTGGTACCACTCCCAGCTCTGAGCCAAGTCCTAGGACAGCCACGCCGCAGCGGGCACAGAATGAAGAATCAAAGCTTTGGGCTCCTCCGTTTTGAAGTGTCACCTGACATTTGCTAGCAGAGGACACATAATACAATAAGGATGATCCAGATATGACCACACAGCAGGCTTTTATGTTTCAAATGAATTAAAAAAATAGTGTCTGCCAGGACGCAGCTGCTGCTGGGAGCCTGGCAACGCCTCATCCAACCCACATCGGTAACACTACCTCAGAACACGGGACACGTTGAGGGTCCACAACGTCTGAAGATTTTGTGCATTGATCAGCGTAGCCACCTCCGAGTTCACAACCAAGATGTTCTCCCGTGATCGCCCAGGAATTTTTGCCAGGTAACGGATGTCTCCAGAGCTGAACAAGGACAGAGAAACGATTACGCTTTCTAGACCGTGGATGGTTTTATTGCGGGGTTTTGGTTTTTTCCCTGCACAGTAAATGCAACTAGGAAACCCCAGCCTGCTTTCCCTCCTTTCCTGTGAAACCCTGACCAGGCCATCAACACCAGCCCTCTCCCCGAGCTTTGGGTGTGCTTCTAGTCCAAAAGCCACGTAGCCAGGAAAGAACAAAGCCACACCAGGCCATCCTGTCAGGAACACCGGTACGCTCCACTCCACCAGCAACCAAGACATAATCTCACACCTGAGAAGGGATAAGCGGTGCGTGGTGTGGTCAATGTTCTTCTCCCACTGAGGATCTTGCTCAAGGCTGGGAAGCTTAATTTCCATCCCAGTTGCTGCACTGTAGAGATCTTTCAGGGAATATGCATAGAGAGAGTTTTCTGTGCAAAAAAAAGCAAGAATGAGGGAGATGAGTTATCCTGCCCTTGCTCTGAACTCTACGATTTTCCAGATCTGGCAGATCAACTATATTTTTAGGGCTTGCATCATAGAGTTGTAGTGGTATTTTGAGACTCAAGCCTGCTTTTGAATGCTTTTAACTTCTTATCTGTTCATAATCCAAGTGTTCCACAGTAATCGTTTGCTATAAATGACTACTTAAACCTTATATTCTTAACATTTTTCAAATAAAACTACTACAGTACGTAACAAACCTTAGTTTAAGCAGAAGCCTCCCTTCTCTTGGCCTTGAATAGCTCTTTCGCTAGGTGAAAGCACGACACAGCTTTTAAGAATGCAAAACACGCTTTCAGACAACTGTTTAGTAATCCTGATTTCACAGTTATAGTCACTCTTTCAGACTGAATTCACAAACAGACCTGTACCTGTATAGAAAAGGAAGTAGGAGGAGGAGTCCAGGTTCACCCTGATATAGCGAGCTTTCCCATCCACGTTCAGGCTTCCAGTGGAGCCAATCTGTTTGCCATTTTTTCCTGAATGGATGAAGGTCTTTACCTACGCAGGGAAGGATTAAAAAAATAAAAAGCTTAAAGCTGCATTGCACTGTTACCGCTCCAACCCGAGTGTTTTCCAAAGCTTCTGAGCAGCTGGGACTGAACAGCATAGGCTCGGATGAAAAGTCTCTCCCTGGTTTTGGAGGTGTGGGCACGAGTTAGATGATCCCTCTGCTGTGAATACTTTTGCAAGTTTGAAAACCACTTCCAGCACAGCCACTTGCCCCAAGATTTTACTACCTCTGCCAACCACCTCCCCTGCAGGCTGGGACTGCCAAACAGCAAGCCCCAGGTCTGCTAAGGACAGCAAAGATCGATTCAAGCGTACTGAGCAGTGGCCACGAGGATCTAAAGGCAGAAACAAAGCAGCATATGGAGGCAGGGGAAACTTGGCTTCACACGTAGCTCTGCTAAATATTTTAAGTGCCCTAATCTACTTCTCCTAAGGCTGACATGAGTCCAAGGGGATAAAAGAGCTGATAGGTTTCTTTATATTTTTTGTGCAGAATAATAGAATCCACTAAAAACATTTCACCCAGGAGAATAAAGGCTAAAACCAGGATCAGATTCAAATGTCTGGGCAACAGTCATGGTCTGGGGAGAGCAGTGCACGCTAGGGAAAAGAGAAACATCAGACAAGAGAAACAGCATCCATCAGAGATGCTGAGTCAGGCAGGAACCCTTCCCTCTTCCTTGAGAGGGAGAGACTGGGAAAGAGAAGGAAATCTGCTGCTCTCAAAGTGAATCTGGAGAGTCTGGCAGGTGAATAAGGGACAGAGTTTCCTGGGGAGAATGAAGAACACAGCTGGAGAGGGAGTGCAACGCATCCACCAGCTGTTCCCAGCCTCCCGCACTGGGAGGAGACACATACCAGCTCTTGTAGATCAGCTTCACCTTGACTCACAGGCACTGGTTCAGCAGCTGCCCCGGGACAGTAACAGCCGAAGGTATTTGTACAGCGAGTGAGAATACACACCACTTTACTCACTGCATTGCTTAATACCTCTGTGCATTGCTACAGGCGATGCATCCTGAAAAACGTCATATTTTCCCGGATGTATTTGTGCTGAAGCTTGCAGCAGGTAGGGCTCAATAAGACGCTCAGAAAAAGCTGCCATCTAAACCCCCTGCACACAGACCCTTCCCCACAGACTGCTCAAAGCTCTGCCATTTCAGGAAACAGCAGTAAATGTAAGGTTCAATTTCAGCCCTTGTTAGCAACGAAGCTAATTTACTTAAGTTCTGAATCTCCCTTCCGACAGGAGTGCCTTTTTCCAAGCTGCAGAGCTCCGCTCAAGCTCCCTACATTTTGTGTGATTTCTCAAAAAAGAGCATACTTTTACTGAAGTTGACAGAGTGCTTGCCAAGTACGGAGGGAGGAAGGGATTTCATACCAAGATAGCTAGAGAGGTTAAATGGAAAACAAATCAAAAGGCAGTCTTGCAGAACAGAGACTACATTCAAACATTTCTTGGCCGCCTAAGATTTAAAAAAAAAAAAAAAAAAAAAAAAGTCTTGAGATAACTGGGATAGCAAAAGCAAGGAGGAAAGAAAACAGAAGAGAAACGTAGGAGTGGGAGAGGTTAGAATTTCTGATGACTCTGGCAACAACGTCTCTGACAGCAAAACCCTATTTGCTTATGGAGTGCTGTGGTATGAGGACACGGGGCTCCCACTCCTCCCATCAGACTTGCAGGGAATCGTAACTTTTGTATGCTTTAAACAGGGCAGATTGCGCATGCAGACGATGCTGTACCACTCAATCACGGATGCAGATGTTTTAGTATAAAAACACGTTTAGCCACATGACTTTCCCCCTCTAAGAAATGGGAAAAGCAATATCGGAACGGAGATTACACAACTCGCTGCTATTTCACTAAATGAACCCGGTCAGAATTACCCAGCGCAGCGACACTAGGAAGAGAGCCGTGCAAGGCAGGCCACAGGCAGAGATGCAAAGGGTATCAGAAAAGAGCAGTGGTGTACAAAAGTGCTGGCTGTCAGCTGTGCTTTGACCTAAGAGCCAAACCTGTCAGGGTTTGTTCACTTCCACTTCTCTGAGCAGGGTCCCAGAAACCTGCCAGCTCACCTCGCGTAGGCTCACTCCGCACACAGCCCAGGAGCACGCAGAGGGGAGTGAAGACTGAAAAGGGGGAGGGATTCCTGCCAGCTTTTTTCTTTTTTTTTTTTTAAACCATAAAACACTTGCATTGATTTGGGAGTACATCTCTGCAGGGTGGGAAAGAACCTACCCCAAACCCACAGATCCCAGAGGCCTCTGGACACTTCCTCTTAGACTACGAGATCGAAATAAATAGCATTCCTGCCATGCCCTGTGGTCCGGCCACTGGTTTATCATAGCTCCAGAGTGACATACCTTATCTCCTGTAGCAATAAAGATTATCAGGTCCTGAACTCCGTCACTATCCACATCTGGAATCACTGACACGGGAGTCAGGACAGTGTAATTAGCTCCAAAGTCACTGGACTGTCTCCACTGAACTTCCCCTGGAAGACAGAGTTATTGGGAAACATTCACTAAAACGCACTTTGGGTTGAAAGGCTTTTAACGCCCCTGCTCCTCCAAGCACTTTGCAGTGGCCAGCCATTTACAGCCCATCAGCACCACAAACCAGTCACATTTACGCTCATCATGGGGTACTCTGCTGCATTTCAAATGAGTCCCAGCATCCACAATTTCAACTTACATTGGAAAGTAATTCTAGCTGCCTGCACAAATGCACCCGAAAGCCCTGGGCACAACTCAATCCACAGGGCACGAAGGACAGCTGGCTTTTCTCGTGCCTTAGGTTAAGAAGCTTCCCAGCATGTTCATGGCATGGAGAATCCTTTTTTGTGATCTAAAATCTTGCTGCTGTGTACTTCAACCTGCACAGACATTTTAAGACCATAAAGCAGCTAAATTCTGATCATAGCATTGCAGCTACTCCGACAAAACCTTTTTTGCTGCAACTTGCCTCCTGCAGATGCTCCCGCAGAGGTTCCAGGCTGACCTGACCAGCCACAACTCAGTTCACATCCCACCTCTCCCTTGTTCAAAGAGAGAGGGAACGTGCACAGCACGTTCAAACTTGTTTGTAAACAGAGGCAGCAGAGCTTTGGTTTTTAAAAAATGGTGTTTGTGTGGGGCGGCAGTTTCTCTTCAACAGCTCCAGGAACGTTGGGTGACTTTGCTCCATAGGCTCTGCCCATGGCTGCTGGCCACTTTCCAGTCACTGCCCAGTGGAATTTGCAGTGGAATCTAAGCCCGGGGGCGGGGTGGGGGGGAGGCCGGTGCGTTTTTTTCTTTTTAAGGAAGACTTAAGTGACTAACTAGGTGCTCAGAGGGGAAATGCTTACCCTCCCCTTTAAAGAGTATCACAGACAGCAATTATCATTTCAGGAATGCAAAGATATAATCTGTTCTTTGTCAGGAAGGCAGTTGTAGTGAAGGCCAAGGAATTACTGCCTGTCCCTGTCTGCAATAATTTAAGGCAGGCTGTATTTCCAGTAGGATCCCTCCAAAGCTTTTACTGAAACACTTGGATTTGTTACTATGACAACAGATGCGAAGTAGAAGAGTGTCCCTAGGAAATCATGGGAAGGCAAAGAATTTTACCCCCGAAGAAAACAAGCAGGCAAAGGAAGGAGAGAACTTAAGTTTTAAATAACTACATCCTGGCTTCAGCACAGTCCAAAGCTACAACAGTAAAACCAGGCTGATGAAATTCGCGTTTCAATGCATAAGGCTCTATTCTTTGCTAGTTAGACAGTGGATATAGTTTTGGAGGAAGCATCTTACTCTCTTAGAAGAGCAGTCTGACTTAATAGAAACAGGTAACAGAGAGACGGATTCAACACAAAGGACTTGAGAAGCTTTCAAGCGCTAACACAACCCCCAAAGAGCATGAACAGTGAATCCAGTCCCACCCTGCTCCATCAACGGGAGATGGGACTATCCTGTCCGACGTCTAGAGCGCTACGATGCTTCCTCAGAGCCTGAGGTCACAGCAGAAGCACGGCAACAGAAGCCAAGATGGAAATTAGACAAGTGCCTAGACAGCAAATCTAACCTGGGTGAAAGGGGTTTTTATTTTTTTGGTCCGGAAGGAATAACAAAATTAGGACTTAGATGACTGAGTTCAGCTCTCACTTCAAGCAGCCGCAGAGGACACACAGCAGGATTGCTGGCTTCAGGCTGGATGAGGTCCAGACGCACATCCAAGACTGCTCCCCCAGTCTGCAGCTCACAAGCTATCTGAGCTAAAGGTAGGCCTTTTCTACCGAGCAGTGTCAGACCCCTCTCCCATGCCCTTGCCCACTTGTTTACTAAACACTTGTAAGCTCCTGGCATCCACCGTACGGTGGATGTGAAGAAGTATCCCCTTTTGGTTTTTCTGAACCTATCACTTGATAAAAGAACGACGGAGCAATGAAGAATTGCAACAGGAAATCATCATTCCCTGTTCTACTTATCACTCATAATTTTATAGACTCATTTCTCCCTGCTGCACATTCTCCAGGCTGGAGTTCTGGTTTATTTAGTGATTTCTTGCACAGAAGCCATTTCATACATCTGATCATTGTGGTCCCCTTTCTGCCATATCCCTTAGGAGACCAGAACTGCTCAGAGGGCTTACAACGCAGGCTGCTGGAGGATAAGGTGAAAGAGATGGTGTAACAAAACACTTACTTCTGTCCTCTTCCTCGAGAACCCATTTCTGGCCCTGGCAGAGATGGAATACGGAGCTACACAGACTTTTGCTTTGACCTGGAACAGCTAATCTTAAGCTCTTGTGTCCCAGTTTGCTTGTAAGATAAACATGCAGGAATGTTAGATGTCCCACACAAAGAGAAGCATGCAATCCTACACTTTCCTTCTTGTTTGCTCAGGTCATTTATTCTGGCAATGAAGAAAGCAAGACTTAACACAACTCAAACTGATAAAAAGCACTAACTTTATCAGCATTTAAAGATCAAAACCGCATCAGACACTTCCAGACGATAATCTGCCTACCTCTCCTTCAATCTTCCTACATGCACAGGCTAGGCAGCCTGAGAGCCCTGGAATCTCACCAATCCTCCACGACGATGAATCATGAACAGCTAAAGATTGTTCTGACTACTGTTTTTAGCACAACGTGATGTAAGTCAGACTTTCCCACTTTAAATGCATTTAGCCTATTTAAATACATTTTATTCAGATCTGCCCTCCTAACCCCCAGTAAAAGTCAACTACGCTAAGAAACCCCTTTTAACCTACTTAATCGCAAAAAGGTATCAAATACGTCAATTCCTGGGTTATTCACTTTTCTATCTGAAGCAATTTTTCACCTCTTCCTTTTAATTTGTCTATGGAATGTTTTCTTACCGTATTTTTGCTGTGACCTGTGGCTTAACTTGGTTCCTTCTCTCCATGCTTGTGCTATTTCTTTATGGCTGTCTTTAATTACGTGCCTTTGGCTCAGCAGTCACCTTTCTACACTTTGACCTAAAAGCAACTACTTCATTAATAGTCCATAAATAACTTGTGCTAAAGCCTACTGATGAGGGAAACAGTGCTAAGATATCTCAGTTGGTACAGAAGCTTTCCAGCTCTGTGTGTGTCTACACTTCCATCTACACTGAAAATTAAAAGCTACACTAGATTTTCCTCAGATTCCTTAGAGCTATACCTCTTGCTATTTCTCTCTCCCAATTTTTGGAAAATAGGGTGTGAGGGTTCAGTAACAGATACAGAGGATGGGATCCCAGGCATGCTTCCAAGGGAGAACATGTATTGTTTAGAACCTTTGAAACAGTGACCCCCAAAATGGAAATGTATTTCAGGCTTCATCAGCAAGGAAGGTTCAAGATGCGACAGATGGTCACTGCCCTGTTCCTAGAGAGGTACAGGCACTCTTTACCCTCACCCTGTGTTAGGCAAGATGATGATGAATTTCTCCATCTATAGGCTCAGAAATTAAGGCGGCTTTCCAGAGGAACCAGGCAAAATCCTGGACTATTGAAACTGGTGAGTACTTATCCTAAGTGCTCTCCTTTATGACTTAAAAATCATAAATCCCTAAAACTCCCACTCCTCTTGCCACCGCAGGCACTCCCAGCACTCGCACGCAAACGACTGAGAAATGTTGCAGGTTTGTGTCCAAGCCCTGAGAGTATAAAGTAATCTTCACAGCCAGTGACTGCTTCTCCTGTTTCAAAAGCTGTTGAAAAGTTGTTCCTATAATACAGTGGCTGGCACAAACCACCACAACAGAGTCCAGCCTTTGGAACAGACAGGCTGAGAGAACAGGCGCTTCTCAACGGCCCAGCAAATGGCTCTGGCAAAGTTTTCAAGATAATAAATACCCTGCGCCCATTGTTCATGTACCAGCAAGTCATGTCACGCTGACGTCCCCAGCCTCCGAGGTCTGAAGGTCACCAGGAGAGGAAAGCGAGTAGCACCGTCCCCTGTTCGGCAGCAGTACGCGGCTCCCCACTCACCTGTCCGCAGGTCAACTGCCGTAAGAGACACCGGCTTCCCCACGACCAGGCAAGCCGGGGCCTCAGCCCCCCCGAGCTGCTTGATGCCACACTCCATCCACTCCACCTCCTCGGCCGCAGGCCTCTCCCAGAGCGCTCTGCCGTTCGTGCCAGACACAGCAGCAAGGAAGGCACACGGAGAAGGCAGACCTGAAGAGACGAGATGTCAGAGGGAGCACTACCTACACCTACCTTTGCTGCTCCGCACCACCCAAGGGCTGGGACTCACCCAGTTCCTCTCCCCACCCAGCTAACCTGCTTTTCTCTCCCAGACCCACAGCAGCCTCGCTAATTAGAATTAGAAGAGAAATAACAGCCCTTTTATTACAAGGTTTTCCGTTTCTGAATCAGCTACCTTCATCCAGACAGGATCTGTTGAAGCTGTTGCTGCCGTTGGTAGCTTTGAAAGCAAAGACGACATCTTGCACTTTGTCTTCGTTCACATCTTCTATAGTGAGGAACTGGTAGGCCACTGCAAAGAGATCACAAGCCAGGCACCGGTGAGGATTGCCTCAACCAACAGCAGAGCTGGCTGGAGCAAAACACAAATTCCTAGAGACCTACTCACTGCCTCCATCTCTGACACCGTAACATCAGGACAAATTGGCTTTTGTATTAAAAAAAGCCATCTACATGAGTACCAAGGACTGGACGTTAGTGCCAAAGGATTTTTTAAATTTGCTACCCCTCAGAGGATTTGTCTTTTTTTAAAGCCAAGCAGCCAGAACTTGAACTATGTTGAACAAAGAACAACTCTGGTCTTGCTGTGGGGTTGCTATTCCCGAAATATTAAAAAAAAAACAAACAAAACCCACAAAACCAAGCCCTAGATATTCCATCTTTCTCACTCTCAGCTAAAAGCAGCCTTCTTCAGCTCAGAGTAGCAGAACTTGGGATTTCTGCATTAACACACAAAGCTCAGTCCCTGTTGGTGAGCGCTATCCCTGCGTTTATAGCATAACCAGCACACACCCACTGCACATAAGATTAAAGAAAAGCTTTCACAGAAGCGACTGCTGAGCCACCGGGGAGCAGTACCCAGGCTAAAGAGCCGACTAAAGCAACTATAAATTTGTGCAATTTATAAAAAAAACAAGATGCAATTCTTCTTCTCCCCTTCCTGCTAGCCGTGGGGAAAAGTTAGAAAGTCATACTGACAGAGGAAAAAATGCCTAATTGTCTCCAAACCTCAGCTCAGACTTCAAGGGAACATTTTACAGACTAAACTTCCACAAAGATTTATTCCCAGATACCCTTCCCCGTTTTTATTTTTTCCAAATGAGGCCAGCCTGCTACCTTGCTAGCGCTTCAGAGCAGCATCTAATTTCTCCATCAGATCCCATAAACACCTCCTGGAAGGCCACTCCAATTATGACGGGCCACTGCTTATCCAGGTCAGGTATTCACAGCTCTCGCTCCCAAGGGCAGCATCCCTGCAGGCCTGGCTCCAGATCAGGCTTAGGTAGAGCTCCCCAATTCAAATTCGTGGCACATAAAGGCAAAGGCCTGTTGGTAAGTATTTATTCTGCTACAGCAAGCTCACCTGCATTGTCGTAGTTTCGGAACCATGTTCTTTCTGAAACTGGCCTCTCTGGGCAAGGAATGATAAACGAGAAAGCAAACACAATTATCAGACACAGAAATAATGAGATGAAGAAGGCGGCAGTGCGCCAGCGGGACAGCCGAGACAGTCGCGATGACTGCTTGCTGACAATTCTTCTCTCCACAGAGTTTTCATGATTCTCTTGAGCTTTTACATCCTCAGTCTTCAGAGGGTGGATCTCAGCTTCCGAGTCTTTGTTATCCATCGCAGCTCATTCATCGGTATTCAGACCTTCTCCCCTTCAACCTGCAACAATGGAAAGAGCAGTTAAAATAGATTTTGGAATATGTATTAAAAAACCCAAAAATATTCTGTTACTACCTGATATTCACGCTGGAAACATTTACTGGGAGGTGAGCAAATCAGTGTATTGTCACAGAGCCGGATACAAAGCGCCGTTGGTACCAGAGGTCTCCCATACGGAGCAATGGGGAGAGACCGTGGGATGCAGGAATGGCACTATTTCTTCAGAGGAGGAAATCAGCTCTGCTAGACCCAGACAGAGAAGGCTACAGCCTCTACACGGAAAGGATCGCCTGCTCCGTAGGTCTCCCTCAAGAAAAACACGCCAAAAGCTCCTTTTGCTGCAAAGCCACCTCCCGTGTATCTCAGTCTGACTCCTGGCTGGAGAGGTGAAAGGAAACCCTCCTGACCTTTATATCCCAACATAAGGCTGTTCCCCGCTGTAATGAGCACTTGAGCTTCCCCAGGAGAGAGAGAGAGAAACAAACACCAGCATATTCCGTATAGGAACAAACCAAAGCTATTCAACACCTTCTCAGATGAGAAACCACTTGATAAGTTTAGCAACCCAGCCCTGCAGAAGGCAAGAGAGTGATTACTTCCCGCCCCGGAGGAAAAAGAAGGCACGAGCTGAGAGTAAAATCAGGCAAATTTGATTTCATTAGAATGGAAGAAGAGCTAAAAACTGCTATTTTAGTTTCTCCTGCTATAAATCATGATCTTGAGCTACAGCTACAATAACAGAAGGGTTCTGTGCTAATTTGTTATAAAAAGGGGAAAAAAAAGAAAAAGCCTTAGCTGGTTACAGAAGTCTGTAACTCATTACCCGCAACAACAATAAAAATCAATGTTATATATAGTTTCTCTGATAGTGCTTCTTTAAAAAAATAGCGGAAGGGAAGAAATAAAGAATAACACATTCCAGTAGCCTTGGAAAAAGCTGCATGACAGTGTCATAAAAAGTTCTATCAGAGCAAATAAACATGACAACCGAGCCAACTTTCCATGACCGTGCCCCAGCAGTCATGTGCCTGGATCGTCCGCTGGAGCAATCTACTTCCCCAGCAGAAAATAGCTTAAGCTCAGCACCAGCACACAACGCAGAGAGCTTGGGCTTTCAACTCCAACGACAACGGGGCTCGTTACGGCTCACATTTCACGCCCAAGTTCATTTACAGGTTCGAAGAAACACAAGATGAGAGTCACCCTTGGGAGGGCAGGCTCCTTCAGGCAGCTGCGGCTCGACCGGGGGTTTCACCTCCCCGGGTTGTCCCTGCCCCACCGCAGGGAAGAGCCACAGAAGCCTCTTCTCTTCTGGGTACAAATCACAGGGGGGGACAGACCTAGGGCCAGGCAGGCTTGGGCGGACAGCCTGGCGCGCTGCTGTCAATCCCCTAGCTAACCTCAGCGCCTGCTGGACTTACAAGGCTGGACTTAGCAAGCACTTGCTCCAACCCGAGCACTCTGGCATTTATTCTATGACAGCACATCGAGTACAAGATCTCGCTCCAGAGAATTTAATTCAAGCTGCACAATACCATGCAAATGCAATTAAATCAATAACGTAGAAGTTGTATCTTATTCCAAAGATCTTACTCCAAAGACCTTATCTGCCCTTCACATCAGTCTACCAGCAACACCAGAGACACCTTCACCAGGCCGGCTGTTTCCAGACCAACCGCAGGCACCTGACAGAGGGGACAGGGGTAGGAAGGTTCCAGATGGAAAGGGGAAGAAAAGGAAGAGCCGTGCATTCAGCCTTCCCCCATCCTGGCCATCACGCTGGCGAGCCGAGCACCGCTCCGTTACTGGAGCCGGCCGAGCACCCGACCTCTCGCAGGTTCAAGGTACAAGGCTCCGGGCACAGGCTGAGCAAATGATTTACCGGAGCGGAGCAATCACTGCCGCAGCGATGGGGACAGCGGCAGGAACGGGTCACGCGGCCTCCCTTGCGATGAGGCAGATGCTCGTTTATCTCTGGCATGCCCGTCTCCAGCGGCAGGGAGAGGTGGATCTTCTCGAACGCTGCGGTAACCAGCGTCCACGGCACAGGCTGCGACAGGGCTCCAGCACAACCCCACCGACCTCTCCAGTGGAGCCCTCCACAGCCCCCAGTGCGGAGCTGGGAAACCTCCAGGGCACAGCCGAGTGCTTCCAGCACCTAGGAGACTTCCCGAGAAGAACCAAAACCAGGCTTCTCCCCCCTTAATCCAAAAGGGCTACCATCTTAACGCTGTATGGAAGGCCTATTTTTATGACTCACTATACATCACACCACTGTCATCTAGACTGGGATGAGAACAATAAAAAAAGTGGTAATTATCCGGACAGTCCCAGCAATTCCCCTTCTTTTACAGCAATGACCCTAGGAGCCACCAATTACAAAGAGCACTCAATGCCTTTAAAGCAATTCTTTCTCTTGTCGTTCAGGGTTTGAATAATGCCCTTTGCACCCCTGCCAGAGCAGAGGCAGTGCCAGAACAACGACCGCAAAGGTCAGTGGCAGAGACTCAAACAATGCAGGAAATCCCATCGCCCGCAGTTGCCAAAGTACATGCTGGCAGCATGTGAAACGGTCTGAGCTCTGAACAACAAAGTCGTCTGATAATCAGTTTAATTGAAGACAAGCAGAAAATGATAGTGTGCATTTCAGATGATTTTGCTGTCCTCTAGCAGCCGGCATTTTGTCTCCTGCTGGTAGAGGACACAAAATAATTCACTGGAAAGTTTTATGCATCCAGGCACCTTGCAAGGAAATACGCAACGACAGGATCGTGTGCTGCTGCATTATTAACACACGCTGCATGCACTAGATCTCAGAGCTAGCACCGGCTCTCTGCTTGGGGACGGGAGGCCTCACCGTGAGAAAGCATGGGGAAAAAGACTTCATAGAAAAGGAAATAACTAGAAACCGCATGCGGCAGACCCGAACTGAACCCACACAGCCCAAGGAGCGCTGCAGTACAGCCAGGATCTGCATCTCGCACGACTTCATTTGCTGGTGTGCGCACTTCCATCGCTCCCCAAGCTTTAAAGGGTACTTACCCCCAGCAACGGGACGAGCTAGGAGCAGTCCCCGATCAAAGCCAAGCAGGAACGAATACCCTTTCCTGTCCCACTGTAACAACGCTGCGCTCAGGACAAACACAGCTTTACTCACCCTCGTGGGGCACTGACTTCCCTCCTCTCCTGAAGCTACAGCGCAGATTTACAGATCTGACCTGAATCAAACCAGTGAAACTTGTGCAGCAAGCAGCTAGCGCCAAGCCACAGCTAAATCCAAGAGACAAACTATCATTACCAGTCGGCCAGAACTGCCAGAGAAGCAGAGAACCGCATACAGTCAGATGTATGAAAACTGGTGACAGAAACCATTTAACTATCAGTGTGATGGAAGGTTTAACTCATTTTCCACCCACAAAATACCAAACCACAGCATTCGTAATCTCACCAGGCACCAGTTCTTCCTGGAAAATTTCTAGCAATATATCATAACTTAGATTTGATGTTCAACACGTTTATAACTTTCACAGAATGATGAAATCAGACTCTGACTGGCTATTTTAGGAACCCAAACACGGCATTTGGGTGTTATGGTTCTGTACTTTTTTGTTTTAAGCACCTCACAGGTTTCCTGTCAGCCAGAAATTGCTGAAGCCCCAAGCTGCAATCAGTAATGACAAAATAGCTTCCAAATTTTCATCTGAACAAGACGCAACCTTCCCTTCATGGCTGTCTTCCACGAGCAGACTGTTCAGTTTTGATCCGATGTATGGCACGGCGCTGCAGCGAACCTGCCGGGCAGTCACCTGCTGCAACACCAAGACATTACTGGGTCATTTTTTCCCTCTTCTGCAGTCCCACTTACATCAGGGTCCAGCCACGAGGAAATAACACGTCAGATTTCCCCCACATGAGGAGATTTTCCTTTCCAAATACACTCAGACTGCACTGCGTACACAAGCCTACAGTTTTGCTGGGTCATCTGCAGCTCATAACTCTTTCTCGATATAAAGTCGCAGCCACGGGCTGGCAGGGAGGAGGAGGGAGAGGAGACCGTCCCCTTCTGATGCCGGGGCACCTCTGCTGCTGCTCGCATCCTTACGGCCTTTGTGAGGACACGGTTTGTAACCCAGACCACAGCAAAGACAACGCAGGCGCCCGGCTCAGAAAAACACCCACATTCTGCTGCTACAGTTGTCCTTTCCCCTCCCCTCACTCTCGCTATTTTGCCTCTGTTAACACCGGTCTCTCCAAAACACCGGGTTCTTCTTAAATGACATTTAACCCTCTGGTGCAGACGCAACACGTGCCAGAGAGCGTTCACAGCAACTGAATTAGGAAATCCTCCGGAGCACAACCAAATGTCACCTTAGAATGTGACGCATCTGTCATTTGTAGGAGAGAAGTCCTCTTTTCCAAGGCAGTTTTCACTACAGCCGGGGTTCAAGTAGAGAAACTCCATCTGTTTAGCGAAGAACAAAACACGATCCAGTACTTTCTTCCAAGAGAGCAATGGAAAGAGCACAACTCTCTAAGATGAAGAGCATTAAAGCTGCAAAGCTGTGTGGAACTGATTATAGGTTAGGCCAGTAATAACAACCGAGCAGCAGAAACACATGCCTTTTATCATCCCAGAACTTACAAGCTTCGCTGGATCCAAGCCACTCGCCCTCACCGACTGCTGCAGATCCCTTGCGTCAGCCCCACGAGTAGTAGTTAGCGAGTTGTTTGAATCTCTCACGTCAGAGACATCCCCACCTCACCCACGGGGCTCCCCTGCCTGCGCCAGAAGCACAGCGACTTCTCCGCACCACCAGACATTTAACACAATAAGGTCTTTGGGGAGATCTCGGTGCATGAAAACCCTTTCGAAGAGGCTGTGGTCATTTCACGTAGGTTTATTAAAAAGACAAAAAGAAAGTACAATTTTTAAGTGGAGCACTTGTTCCACAGGTCACAAACTCCATGCTGCCCACTGGGTCCTTCCCGCACAGCCTAGCGAGGCTTACGGCAGCACGAAACAACAGCCTTCCTCCAGCCGCTGTTGTCCTGGTCAGCTATCTCCAAGAGATCTCTTTTCTCCCCCCAGAAGTTACATTTTTATTTTCCTCTCTTACACGCCTACAGGGAGTACGGCTCATTCACGGGCCATTCCACCCGCACACCCAACGCCCAGCCCTGCGGAGCCTCTCGCTTCCAGCCCGCACAGGCAGCCCCTCCAACGGGGCCCGATTCTGCCCCCGCACGTGGGAGGGCTGGCTCCAGTCACACTGGCAGGCTGCCCCTCTGACTCCCAGCACTTGCGTAAGAGGTTTTTGCTTTCCAAAAAAAGGAAAAAAGGGTGGAAATGAGATCACAATTTAACACATTCTTTTTCTTTCTGCAAGATACGCTTGAATTCACGCCTGTAGACTAGGTTTGTGGTCTGCTGAGGAAAAGAGAAATGGGAATTTGAACCCTCTCCAGGATTAGTGCTGAAGGCTGCGAGCTGAGCTCTGTAGAGGCGAGGGGTTTCTTGTATTTCTATTTGATTGAAATACAGACCTGCACTTCCAAGTGCTGCGGAAGCGTCTCCTCAGGACTCCTACGCAGCCTGCCAACCATACGGGATCAACTAGCTCCGATCAAACGGAGGATTAGAGCAACAAGCCACCTCGGCAGAGTCCCAGGCTTTTGCAAAAGGGATTACATTCCTTCCCAGGCTTCTCGATATGATTTTGGGGAACTTTTTGAGCTGCTGAAGATGGACAGCAAACCCCTCCGATCACAGGGGCAGGCGCCAGGGCTGGGTCAGGCGCCGCAGGGAGCGTGGAACGGCCGCGGTGTTTCACGTAAGGGCAGCGCTGCTCCCCAGCCCGGGCCGGGCTGCAGGCCAGCGCAGAAGCAGCGTGGGACCCCGCCTGCCGCCAGCCCCTGCCCAGCACCGGCCGGCCGGCCCACGGGCTCAGCGAAGCCCCTTTGTCCAGCCCTGAGCTCCGCTCCGGCACCGCGCGGTTCCCGCCGGCGGAGCGGCTGGCGCCCGCCAGCTCCACCCCGCGCCCGCCCTGCCGGAGCCGGCCGCAGCGCCCGGACAGCGGGGGCGCTCCGGGAGCCGGTTCCCTTCCCCGACAGGCACCCCCGCAGTGCCCGAGCCCGCCGGAGAAGCGGCCCGCAGACCCGCCCGGCCTCTCGGGGCGCACCGGGAGGCCGCACCCGCGGGGGCGGCCAGGAGGGCGCCTACCCCTCCCGCCCTGCCCGCAGCCCAGCCTCCCCCCGCCGCCGCGGGGGGCCGCGGGGCCCGGGCGGCACCGGCAGGACCGACCCCCGCCCCGCTCCTCACTCACCCCGCGCGCGCCGCCACCGCCGTCACTTCCGCCTCCATCCCCCGCCACCTCCTGGCGGAAGTGACGCCACAACCCAGCTACCCGCTTCCGCCCCGCCCGGAGCCGCGCCGGCGCAGTGTGGCGGGCGGGCGGGCGGGCGGCCCGGCGGCGACGCGGGCGGGGAACCCGCAAGAACGAGTCCGGGCAGCACTGGGAGCCACAAACACAGATCTTTAATGCGATCAGACCGCGAGAGAACAGCACAGTCACGTACAGGCATCCCGAGAGCGCGCCCGCCGCCCCCCGGGCCCGCCCCGCCGCCCCCCGGGCCCCGCGCTCCCCTCACCCGACACGGAGGTTACAAAAACAATACGTGAAACCGCGGAATTGGCTGTAAAAACGGAGAGGGAAGGGGGTCGCATGCACTAAGGACTAACACCGAGGGGGCGCCGGGACGGAAACCGAAACCGTTAAGCAGCTTGTCGGAACCTGGAGGGGGAAAAAGACCCGCCGGAGCCCCCCGCCGGACAGGCGGCCCGAAAACGGCGTTTACAGAGGGCTCCCGGCTCCCGCCGGGTGGGAGCGTTAGGAGTGAGCGGTCTTTAATTAAAGATACCCGCCTCACCGAGCTAACGAGCAGCGGCCGGGCTGACGCCCCGCCAGCGCGCAGCCGGGCGGGCGGCAAGTGCTTTACTCACACAATTCTCACAAAATACCGATCCTCGGGGTGACGACTGTGGCTGGCACAGCAAGGCGGCCTTCCTCCCCTAGTGTAAAATAAACCTAGTTACAAATAAGCTAGTTACAATATGCAAATTCCTCCCACAGGACACAGCTGGTGCCTCGGTCGCAGGAGAAGCGGCACCGACACGGGCAGCTCCCGTCCTCGCCCTGCCCCTGGGTTTTGCTCCATCCCCAGTCACCTCGGCCACGTTCTGCCCGACTGGCCTTGAAAAACAGACACCGCCGCTGCTTTTGCAAGTCAGAAAACTCCAGGGAGGAGGCTCCGACTCTGGAGTGCGCAGTAAATAGGCAGACTGGCTGTGGCTGTACTCCTCTACAGAAGAAAGCAGTGCAGATTTTCCACTGTTTTGTTTCTACCCGGTATCTGATCTGTAAAGGTACTAAAACCAGACTTGAGCCCATCTTAGAAATGTGCTCCAGCTGATTTGGTCATCCTCACAAAGATGAACAGCTTTCGAAATTGGCAGATCAGGGCCAAATTTTGTCTGTCTTGACTTAGCAGGCATAGTGAGGCAACTCTCAAATGCTGGAGGCATAAAAATGAGGTGGCTAAGCGCTAAAAGGAGAAAAAAAACCCCACTTCTGAATTTCTTTTAACATATATAAACAGGAGGAAAAATTAATTAAGTGAGAACCAGCGCTACTGGTGTGCTCACAAAGGGTCAGGTAGATCTTTTGGAAAGGGCTGAAGCGTTACAAACGTCACGGCCGCGCAGGTCTGCGACCACAGCACTGCCCCTGACTGCCGCGTTCGCTGGGTCAGGACAAACACAGTGTGTCAACCACTGGCCTGAATGGAAAACGATCCCTCCGGATTTATTTATTCCTACTAAAGCAAAATCCTGTTAAACAGTACGTAACTCTGTGTCTCTACAAACTCACAGCTATCTGCCAAACAATAAAAATTCCAAACTACAAAAGATGAGTTGTATTCAGTAAATATAAATGGGAAATTTAGGCTTTGTGTAGAATGTTTATCAGACTATTTACAGTGCAACACAGATCGTTTGAGTTCAGATCTCGCCAGCTTCTCTCTCTTCTGATCTCTTGGAACGAGATTTGCCATTTGTGCTCTCGTGCCGCCTCTCAGAAGAGCTCTTCTCTTTTCTCTCTCTGTCTCGTGACTTTTCTCTTGAAGATCGATCTCTAGAAGATCTGAAGTACAAAGTAAACCATCGCTATAAGCTTCACAACTAAAAGAATTTTCAAATATGCATAAAATTACAACATCTTTCCCTAACAGGGCTGTGGCATAACACAGGTTTCTTACAGAAATGTGCCTAGGTACTGCAATGTCGGGAGTGGTGTCCCCCAAGACAGCAACTCTGGTCCCTCTACAAGCCTTATGCAAGAGAACGCCAGTTTTGCAGCGCTGAGTGCACGGCGCAGGCTTTGTTACTCTCTCCTTAAAGTGATCCCTTTCAGGGACTCTCTGAGGTCTTCCCTGGGCCCCTTACTGTTTCCTGGGCCATACTAAAGTGCCTGCGATTTCTTCCTCGTCTATCACTCAGCTCTGTTTGTGTCTTCTAGAGTGTTTTATTATGCTCTAAGCTAGTGGCTTTCTGCTCAACTGCTTTAAACCAACTGTATTCTTTGGACTCAAACGCTTGCTCAGCTTTGCATCCTGACAAGCATCGTCCTTGGCAGCATCCTGTGTTCAAAGCCAGGATGATACAGATTTATATTCACAGCCCACAACACAGGCAAATCTTTTCACAGCCTGCCCAAATGACAGCTACAGATTTTCAGCAGCGCTTCGCTGTATCGGCCCACACAGAATTAAGCAGAGGGCTTCATACTAGGTCCAATCCGAAAAGGCTGCTCTCCCGTGTGATTCATGCCAGCTTATCGACTAGCAGCCTTCAGAAGGTGCTGATCCTGAATGAGCTCTAGCAGCCCGCGCCCCTTCAGAACGCGGCAGAGGCTTTCACAGACCCCGCAGAGCCAGCACATTTTACTCCAGGACTCAGTACGCAGGTTTTTCTTTACAGTCACAAGAAGAGGACCCGGGAGGTACCTTAGAGGTTCCAGCTTTCATTCATGCTGATTGTAAGGCTTGGAAATACGGCACAATTGATGTATTAAAACCTTACAGCCCTCTATATCACATGAGCCATTTCATTTTCATTAAACTGTGTCATTTAACCAGAAGACAACATGAGTCTGCCTGATGAGATGAACTCTCTTCCTGTTCCCACAACAATGCCTGCTGCCCGTAGTCCTCCTACCCTGCGATCTCCAGATCCTGCCACGGGTGCTCCACTTTATACAAGTGAGACCTCAGACCAGCAGAACCTGAATGCAGGTTTCATTAATTCTCAAGGTGAAAACAGAAGCTACACTCTTTCAGGGAACGGGGTTTTTCTGTTTGTTCTCTTGGTTTTATTTTATTTTCTTAAACTGATTCTGGTCTCTCCCCAGTTCTCAGTAATTTTGTGAAAGTATGTCAGCTAGCCAATCCCCCTACAATCTCGATGGGCTGATTTGAATGTGTTCAAGGTTTTCGAAGTAATCCCTTACCTGCTCTTTAGTAATAGTTATTACAGGGTCTTCCTCACTTCCTAATTGTCCAAACTTCTTTTCTTTATTTTTCATGTTCAAGACAGATTTAAAAAAGGACTTTAGTATCTCAGCCATTGGAGAATCAACAGTATTCACATACCCCCCTCAATTATTAACAGACTTATTTTTTCAGACCATTATTTCCCTCCCCTTCATCAGGTATCTTTAAAACCTGTTCTTACCCCTTAGCTAAAGTGACACAAGACACACAACAGTAGGTTTGTTTCTAGAACTGTACTTGAGTGGTGGTACCTAAGCAGGTGAGACAGTGCTAAAGCACTCCCCTGTTAATGAGGAGCATTTAAAAAAAGCCAGATCTAACTTCAGCAAGCACCCGGTGATAGACTTGCTCCTGGGCTTAGAAGGGCTGTAAGGAAACACAATGATTCCTTTCAATTTTTCTAATACTCCTACATATGCTTGCCTCATCCTTCCTCCAACACAGTGGGTGTTTTGCTGAGTTTCAGAAGAGACTGAAAGCCCTTCTTTGGACTACAGCGCTTCTCCTCAGCAACAGGAGAATGGTGGTGTACTCCTCCTCCTGGCTTCCTTCTCCCCTCCCTCTAGTGCAGATTCCTAAAGAACTGTCTGTCTCTCGACCAGCCTTCTAAGAGAAGACTTCCCCCAGATCCCAAATCGTACACTTCCTTCCCCTTGCCAGCACTGAGAGAAAGCAGCTGGGAAGCAGAAGATAACCATAGAAATGTAACGTCAAAACTGCCTCTCAATTACTTGGCTTTTACAGGCCTGGGGAGGCTCAGTTAGCTCAAGCAGGCCTTCGTATGAGAAGCAGCACAAGACAACCAGCAATTTCTCAAGGCTCAGCACTGCAAATCAGGGAACCACTTCCATCTCCTAGACTCTCAAGCCGGGATCTCGCTGTATAGCTACTGCCCTACTGCTCTCACACGAGGCCATCTACGAACGGCCACTGGGAAATCCCGCTTTGGCCCAGGAGCTGGTACAGGACACTGCAGCTGCTAACTTGAGAAACTGGTCGTACTCCTGCTCACTCTAAGGGACTGGGGAGGCTCACTGCGATGCCAAGGACTCCCCTTTCCAGAAGCGCTCGTGTCAGGAATACATACTTGTGTTTTGAACTCCTGTCTCTGGACCCCCGTCGGTGACCTCTGCTGTGGCTGCGGGAACGGCTCCGGTGGCGTCTGTGTCGGTCTCGGGACCGGGAGCGAGACTTCCGCCGTTCACGGGAAGCCGATCTCGAGCGTCTTCGCCTCCTATCCCGAGACCGTGATCTGAAGAGGACACAGGTTGCCTCAGACTCAGGAGACGGGCCAGTACATCGGATCTGTACACCTGAGCCCATCTCTCAGACATTCCCAAGTAACAAATACTCACCCCCCAGCCGCATCCCTGCCAACACAGAAGGCAGATCACCCACAGGGTGGGCATCTCCCTCCTGGGCCTCATGCCACCAACAAAATGCCAATGGGTAAATTCAATTTGTTGGGAAGCTTATATAGAAAGCTCCCACCATTAATGTAAGCATGTGCTGATGCCTACAGCAGAGCTTACCAACCGTGCCTCACTCAAAATGGGCCTGTACACAGAAGAGAGGCCAAAGTAAGTGGCATGTGAAATCACCATAACGCCTATGGCAGTCTGCCAAGAGAGAGTCTCCCTGGTGAAAGTACTGCACTTCAGAAGCAAATTTGTTTCAATCTGCTCTAAGAACAAAGAAAGGGTGCCAATGTACATGGAAAGCAGTAGAGAGGAAGATCTCCAGGGTCGTGATCACAGAGAATGCCGTCATACCGTTAAGGCAAGCTTTTCACAGAGATGTGGGGCTTTAATCTTGAATCTCTGTATTTTTACATCTGAGGTATAAGATATTTAACAGATATATTTCAGACATTAAAACTACGAAAGTATATTAGACATATATTGAAAGAGGCATCAAGTACATTCTTAGACTCGTACTCGGGAGCACACAGCACCTCTGTCCTGACCGGGCTAGCCAGCATCTGCCTTCTAGCCCAACGGGTGACGTTAAGTTGCACAGCAGCACTGCAGTGCCCACGCAGTAGTTCCCGTTTCTTTCAGGGGGCAAAACAAAGAGGCTGGGGCACTGAGTGAACTCCAACTGTGAGACCCAGGAAAAACCTCAGTAGCTAGATAGAAACACAAATAGGTATTTGGGGGAACTGTAGGAGAACTGTGCACTCACCTTCGACGATCTCTATTTCTTGATCCAGACCTAGAAAGAAGAGGAGAGTTAAGCGAGAGAAGGTATGATTAGTCAGTGGGTTCTCAAACAACCCATTCACCCTGGCAGCTCTTCACAGGAACACAAAAACACCCCAAGTAACATGTCCGTTAAAAAAAAAGGTTGCCATAAAACCATTAAAATATTTAATTATCTTCAATTTGGGGGGTGGAGGCAATGGGAATTTGTAAAAAACTGAAGAACTTTGTAGAAACACTGGTTTCTACATGCAGAGCTTATCAGAACAGAAAAGATCTACAAACCAATTCAGTCTCTGTTAATAAAACACCACAACAAACCTTTCCAACTTTAAGTTTGTTGTGCATATTTGATATATACACTTCACCCTCTGAAGCCTAACATCAACTAGATCAACTCTAACATTTTCAAGAAAAAGTGCCACTCTCCAGTCACAAAGACACTTGAGAGTTCTCCAATTTTGGTTCCTTTGAGGTAGCTGCACATTAAAAAGGTTTTAGTAAAGAGAAAATACAGGATTTTCTCACTCCTCATATTTATTTAACAAACATTAGATGGAAATTTGCATCAATGATTTTTTTTCTTGTTTGGGAAAGATGAGCTAGAAAAAAAAGAGAAGACACAGACATAAGGGAAGAACTATTTCTGAAAAGTAACTGAGATACACAGAAAATCCTTCATCCCAGACTTAGAAAGCAACTTGAGAACAATCATCCAAGTCTCACTATTCTTTCTCACATTTCCATGGCTTCAGAGCTCACGTACGGCACTCTAACCTTAGCGCTGTAAGCATTAGCTTTTGACAGTCTGTAAATAACAATGTCACAACTCTTTCACCTTCTGAAGCGCCATTACGCAGCACCACTTAAAATACCGCTCCACGTGAAAGATACGCCCTCCCTTTTTCTCCACGGCCACGTTTCAGGGCCAGCCAACCAGAACTTCACACACTGTCTGAACGGTCTCTTTCTGCTTTACTTGAGAAGCGGCCGGTCTCCTTGTTTAGTGGCTTAGAGACTCACTCCTGTAACTGCTCCCGTCTCCCCACTGCAAACAGACTCACAGGGGATGTTCCAGTTACACAGCCACAGAGCTGTTCTGGCACCGTACCAGGAGATGCGGCTGAAAGTTACACACAGACAAAATTTTAAAAAAGCAATAGAGAAGCATCTATTTTAATAATATCATTTAAAACCAAACCTGGATAAGACAAGATTAAGAGAATCAATGTGCACTGACATTCCTTCACAATGAAATGGGATTGTGCAAACACAGTAGAAAGAAAACCAAATCCCAACATTTAGAAAGGAATTAACGTAGAAGGACTGTAAACAAGGTGGAGCTGAACTTGGAGTCAGGCAAATGAACCACGTGCTGAGGCAACACACAAGACGACCAGAGGAAGGAAAAGCTGATAAACCAGGAGAGCAAGGCAGTAACCACACACCTCCTTTTCCACGTAACAGGACCTGACAGAGCAGCAGGACCTCCTGTAGATGCCTGGCAGGCAGTTGGTGGTTGTAATTACTCCAAGTTCTTAATGTTCTTTTCCTCCTGATCACTTTATTCTGAATCACCAGTGCACACAGCCACACAAAGCCATTCCACATCCCCTGAAAAACCTGGCTGCCCTTCCACGCCTGTGATCTGAGCAGGATTTTGCACAATAAACTCCCGATAATCACTCCCTAGCGCTAGACTTCAGACTAGTCTGAATCAGTATACAGCCAGAGACAGTAGAAGACTGCTGTCCAGAGAAGTGAGAGGCTGAGCATATTTATTATTTTTTCTTCCTCTTTTTCGTCCCTGCATCACAGAGGCTATATGCTGAATTTAATAACCTGTGTTTTGTCCAATTTATTACAAAGGAAATCCATTTGGCAACTCCACTTAAGTCTTGTTTGCTGGTGTACTCTGGAAGCTAATACCAAGGTCTGCTCTTCCAAGCATGCCAGCTCTCCACAGAATTTCAGTCTTAAGAGATTACTGGGTAGCCCACAGTCACCAGCAAGTCACAGTCACCAAACAAAGGACTTGTGCTTATTTACCACTAGGGGTGACAACCCAGTTCACTCATTCCTATGTGGAAATCACAGTTTAGTTCACAAATTAATAAAGTCTGTGTTTCACAAGTGAATCTACAGGTTTCCTTAGTATGCCACAGTGCCTATAAGCCACCAAAGACTTCTCGAAGTCAAGTGGTACTCTTTCTCTTACTGAATAACACCATGAAGATGCTGCATATGAAGATATGACAAGAATTATGAAGGCAATGTATTTGCTGTGGTTCCTTCAAGTATCAAGCTGTGCTTAAAGGAGGCAGTCTGAAAGGCAGTAGAAGTCATTGATTAGTTTTTGGTGGAATAACGTCCCTATAAGCATAGTGTTGCACAGCTCCCAGAGGAGAAGGTGCTGAGAAATCAAGAAATGTGGGCTGTAGTCCCAGTTCTGACACTAAGCGTCCACTGGGAAAACTATTTTCCTTCTTTGGGTCAATCCTCATTCTGGAGAGGCAAATAATTTGACCTCCTCTGTACGGCACTCCTGGCTCCTTCATAACATGCTTTTCTTTGGTACCTGAACAAAGGAGCACACAGATGCCTCCACACAGAGCGAGAGCAAAGGCTGGCCACAGTCTCTGTACTGCCACAACCAGCAAGAACTCAGACTTTAGGCCAACTCAGTGCAGTTCTTAAACCCTTCACATTTAAAGCATTAAATATTCAAAAGTGATCTTCAAACCCCCTTATCGGATGTGTCCATACATGGACTACCTGTGAATACAAGAGGCTCCTTAACTCTCAGGAACTGAGATTAAAAAAAAAAACAAAACACAAAAACAAAACCACAGACATGCCACAGGAGGAAGAAAGCCAGCATTTTGGGGACAGCCGGAGAATTCTTCCTGAAGGCAACTCTGTTGAGCAATTTTCACACAGAAATGAACGCCAGGAAGAAGAGGCACCATGGAGACAGACACACTGAGTACAGGTTAAATGTGGTCCTCACCGTGGGTCAGAAAGAGCCTGCCACAAAGCAGCTGCATGGGAAGGCACTTCTTGTTTCATTTCCATCTTTCTGTCCATAGCAACAGCATGCATCAGTCCCTTTCGATTAATTCCTGCACTCATCAGCCAGTTCCAGATTCTGCAGCTCCCAAGTATAACTGCATTACTGACAATCTTGCATGGATGCCAGAAAGTTGTGAGGCTCTACATGAACTGCTGCAGTTCAGGAGAAAGCTGCAGCATGAACTGGCGCTTCATATGACACAGGGAGAGAAAACCCACACAAAACACCCTAATTGGAGAATGCGTAACAATTTGGGGCTTACATCTTCACAATACACCAAAATCACCAAGCCGCAGACCACAGAAAACCAAGCTGCTTCGATTCTGGTACTTCTTTGCTAGCATTTCCAGCAATGTGTACCCAGAAGCCAGCACTGTCTTAGGGCGTGCTGCAGTTACGTACCTCTCATGCCTCAGACATGGATGGCTGAAACACACTCTGCAGTTTACACCAAGGGTCAAAAAGAGCTTTCCACAGGCAGCAAGGTTGGTTTTTTTGACGCAAGAAGTACAAGAGGAGAAACACGTGAGGTAACTGTGAGATGCTGTGACAGTGAGAATAGCATTCCTCCTTAGCCACTTCCTCTGCCTGACCATTGCAAATAACCACCCTCTCCACACCAGGCTGTTTAACTGAGCTGCTTACACACAAGGTGCCTGTTCGGTTCAAATAAAGAAGAAATAGTTTTTCCAGTTCAGCTGGCAAGAGGCAGAAGAGCTTGTCCCGAGAATACCAATGTTGCAGCCACTCCCACTGCTCAAGGATTATACACGTATGAGCAGAAGATGACACATACGGCCATACGGCCACAACCACCAGAAGCCGCCACTCCTTGGGATCCCTCGGATTTCCAAAGCTGTGCCAAAAGCACCTCACTGTTATTGTAGAAAAGTTTCTGAGCAAGACAGGCAGCCCACCATCTGGCTCATGGATACCAGCTCCATTCTGCTGCCACCTCCTAGCCTAGAAGTGAGGAGGGCTGTCCAGGGAATTTTTGCATGACTAGTGCCTTTTGAGCAGACCTAGCCCTCACTCATCTTAAACTTTGCCACTCAGATGCGGGACTGGATGAAGGCATTTTATCCAGATTCAGCTTCCCAAAGACAGGGATTAGACCAATATAAGCCTGAAGACTAGAGGGAGCTCACACCTTTCAGATACACAATGGAGGTTAAAACAATACACATACAATCACTCTAAGGTGGGGGATTTGTCCATTTGTTTTCATCTTTAACTGAATGCCAAGGTGCTCATGCAGCATCTGGAGCATTTCCAACAGCTGCTCCAGCAGCAGATGCTGCTTTCCTGCAGTGCTCAGATACAAGAAATGAGACTATTTCAAAACCAACTTCACAAACCAGTTATCAGCTTCGACTTACCGTCTGCCCATTCTCTCCTCTCGTTCTCTCTCCTCTCTCCGTCTCAAACGATCCTGGTTTCTCTTCTCTTGCTTTTCTGCCACTGTTTTCTAGAAAAAAGTTCATGTCGTATTTCAGCCATACAGTAACAGGTCAGAGAGATCTGCAGGGAGACTATTCAGGTAGTAAGACGAAGAACTGTTTCACTGCATTTTGCTAGTCAAGATCTCCATCAAGGTTCTCGTTTTCCTCGCAACTTCACTAACATACATCAGTGCAAGAAATGCCACTCCCTACTCTGCTTGCGCTCTAAGAGACAAGCCCGTAAGCTTTGAGGCAAGGACTGTCTCGCCATGAGTATACACGACACGCAATGAAACAGCGCTCTGGCCTCGTGCCAATGATCAGTCGAGGCACTGACCTCAATATACTGCCTGAATAAGGCACAGGAATCACAACTCTTACTCGAGCAGTCTAAAGGCCTGTGTTTGCAAGCAAGGCCAGTACCGCAACTCCACTACAAACCATTCCAGAAAACTTCTAATCGCTTCACCTACTGAAGACCTTCGCTGACAGCACTATGTGAAACTTCAGTTCATGCATTTTGTTAAGAGGTCTGAAAGTGCTCTTCAATAGTCAAAAAACCCGCAGTGACAAATTTCAGCCAAACCAATGAGAAACATGCAACTGTACCATTGCTCTATTTAAGGAAGAAATGACAGCAGTGGCCTGGTTTGACTAATTCTGAGGGTACTTATTTAGTTACCCAGAAATTACAGAACATGTCAAGCTACGCAAACCTCCATTTGAAGTTTCAGGGATTCTGCAATCAGAAATTTCTGGGCTTCTACAGGCACTCTGCAAAGAATCCCATATGAATTTAATAAAAGTGTTGAATGTCTTCAGAAAAACAAGGAGAAGATTTAAAACAGACAAGATTACCCTCAGCTGATCCAGTTTCTCACGAATCTGAATGAAACCCAAGTGTAATTTGCCTCCAAAGTGGTCAGCAAGACGCCGGTCGTTGTCATGGAGACCAAGATAGGCTGAACAGACTTCACACACACGCAGCTTCTGCTGCTGGAAACTGGATGCAGGCATTGAATTTCGGTATTCTTCCTAAAGGGAGGCAAAAAACCAGGCAAATGTCAGGGAACCCTTACACAGTCACAACCCTCCAGGAAAACCTCTGCAAAGAATTGCCCTGCCGCTTTCAAGGATCAGAAAAACACCCTCAGTATAAAGGAGGTGCCGTACAAAACGCTTTGCGAGCACAGCTAACCTGACAGTTTATCCCTGCAAGTGACTAGTGACCAAATATTTCAGCGGACGAATCCCCCCCCGTCAGTTATATTCACTAGATAAAAATTTCTAAAAAGCTTTTCTTCATCTATGACGCTACACTGCCAACTGCTTGCTGGCACATGGCTGAAACTGAAAAAGGAGGTACTGGCAACATAGGAAAGGAGGTAGGAACCGCCCAGCTGTTTGTCATGTACTCAGCCTAGCTCAGTCCGCTATTACAATTCATGGGAGAACCACAGCCATACCTCTGCCTCTTTCTTTTTTGCTCGGACTTTCTCCACTTCCATCAGGATCTTTTGAGACTCGTCAACGTTTCCTTCAGCTCCCAGCTGTTCAGCTTTAGCTAGGAGTTTTCCAATGTCTTCATTCAGCTCATGTACTTTCTCTGCCTAAAGAGAAGAGTGTCTTTTAATAAGACAAAAAACTTGCTAAAGCTTGCAAGATGACTTTTCTTTTTTCTCTAAAAAATACTGTTTAATAAAAGCAGTTGGTAGATGACCGTAAATCTCCAAAAGTCAAAGGAGTCCCAACAAAAAGGGATTGGTGGGCCGAGTACAGGCAATGCAGTCACAGACATATAGCAAAAAGAGAAATTAGACATGGAGAGGACATCATCAGTTCTGCCGCAAACGGTGGCAGATTTCTGGCTTGCAGGACAGGATAGAGTCTGCAAAACCAGCTTCAGAAATGCTTTGTATTGTCCCGATGAAGCAAGTTCCCAAAGAGGAAACTCCATGAGCATTTACTAAGTGAAAAGACAATAATCATGGGATGGATTTACTATTCTAAGCTATTACATTAACACTGAATAGAGTGGGCGGGAAACCGATATGCTTTATTGCCATGCTAAAGCAACCTATTTTAGAGTTCATGTTTTACGCTACTATGGCCCTCTGAACCAGTAAATTTGTCACAAGAATGGCCAGAGCAGCATTTGAGGAGGATGGCTGGAATCCACAAAGCCTTTGTGGAGCCTAACTTCCCAGTATCAATGGTGTCAGAGACAACAGAACACCAGTGCTCTCACACAGACTTGCAGAACAAACGTTTAATGGAAGGACAATACCTTTGCAGACACTTCAGCACTGATCTCTTCCTGTGTCTCAGCCAGGCGTTTCTTGGCCAGTTCTGTTCTCCTATCACACTCTGCGATGAATGATTCCAGGTGATCCATCGCCTACATGTTTGGACAAAGAATTGTGACAAAAGATGCTCCCCATGCCAGATCTAGCTTTGACAGCCAACAGCTAGCTGGTGCAACCCCCGTATAATGCACAAACAACCTCAAGAACAGATGCCTTGAGAAAAAAAAAAATGACACTTTGCAGAAAAAGTAAAATTTGATCCCTGCCCTTAAGTCTGTCACCTGCCTGGAACCTGACACAGTTCCTTTACTCTGACACATAACAGAGTGCTCACATGAAGACTGCTTTGCACTGGAACCTCCAACACATGAGCAACAGGTGCAAAGACAAAAGCACTGGCATAACACAAAAAGGGAAGACAGAATTGTTCTTCCACTTGATCTATTCCATCACAGAAAGCTAAATCTGGCAAAAGCGAAACCACAGAGCAGAAGGCTTTTAATGTCAAATCTTCTTCTGGGACAGGCCACCAGGTTACGATGACCTCGTACAGAGCAGCAGGTGTGGGATGCAAGGAATGCCGGAGGAGCCTCGCAGCTAGCTGGACTAATGGGATTGCAAGGACCATAATTACTTTTACAATTTCAAGTCAGCAATCAATCCGGCATTTGGGCTGGGGCTGTACATTCCTGTCAGATAACACATCAAATAACATGACTAGCTGCAATGCCCACTGAGTTCTATCGTTCAGCCAAATAACTTCAAGAGGCAGTTTCCACAAAAGTAACAAAAATTTCTCTGTACTCACATCCAGCTCAAAAAACAGGTCTCTCTCTTTACTTGCAATCTCATAATCTGCTCGCAGTGCCAAGTCATGGATCTTTGTACATTCTCCCAGGTCCATTCGCTGTTGAAAAGAAAAAGGAAAATCAATGGGAGAACCCTCCGTTATGGCAACAAGCAGCAGATATTTAACTCTTGCCACCTGTATCATATCAAAATACAGCCTCTTTAGGAAGAAGAGCTTCCTCTTAACCTGTCAGTAACAGAACCAGCCAGAAGAACCACATGCTTGCTAGAATCCCTTTTCTAGGTGTTCCTGGAACAACATTAAAACACCCCAAATGTTTTAAGTCCAGTTCTACTCCTGCTCTAGGTCACAGCACAGCCTTAGAAATTGCTGGGACAGAGCTGGGAAGGTGCAGCACACTGCAGCAGCAACTACTTCAATGGGCACTAACTCCAAATGCCTCCTATCATAGAGCTACAGCACAGCGAAACGTACAGCTTTTTTTAACGTTTAACCCTGTTTAACGCTCACCTGGAAAAGCACATCTGTGTCAGGACGAGCCCTAGTAACATACTGAAAGATAGCAAATCATAGAACACAGACAGAATGCTTCCTATCAAGAGCAAGTGGACTTAAGGGAATAAGGGGCATGGCCAGTAGAAAAGCACAAACCCACGCTCGGCAACAACAGACTCATAATTCTACAGCTAGCCCCTTCCCTCATTCAGCTGCAGCCTGGAATTTTAAAACCTGCCCAGCAAAGCTAAATCCTACGCATAAGCCCATCTAATGAGAGACTTCTTGAGAGCATCTCCTTTCCCAGAAAGCTCTGACTCGCATGCTGCCTGTTATTCTCATTGCAGTAGATGCTATTCAAATTTGTTATTTTTCCCCAACCTAGTAGTTAACAGCCACATGAAACAAAGTTAATTATGCTCTCAAAACATGGAAATTGCATTTTGACATTATCAATATGTAACAGAGAACATTTCTCTCATTCTTAAAATAGAAAAAGAATATAACATTTTGAAAGCCAGAATAATAAAAGGCCTAAGTGTGAGCCACAGTACAAATGGCAGGGTACATGTCATCGCATGAAGGAACACCCCAGCCAGCCATCCTCTTCTCTCCCAGTCACCACCAGTCCCGAGGAGCCCAAACCTGAACACAGCACAACAGGTGTCAACTCGCTGAACTGCAGAAAAAGCTAAATACAGCTAAATCGGGATCAACCCAGAATCCCTGCAGAACATCACAAACTAGAGCTGGGGGTGCCAGGGACACCTATGTGAAGCAATGCACTCGGACAGCACCAATGAAGTGTTTAGAATGAAGCAAAGCAACTAAAGGAAGCTCCACCAGGTAATGCGCAGGTATTCAGCAGTTACCTGAATTAGCTTTTCTTTTTTAAAAAAACAAATTCAGATGGCTTGCCACTATTTAGTTTTCCTCATTTTGCTCAGATTTACCAGAAACACGAGGCCACAGGTAGCAGGCTACAGAAACAGATACTGCATCCAGGAATAGTCCTGCTGAGCTCTCTAATGGTGGAAATTTAATGCCTACAAAAAAAAACGTTCCGTACTTTGAGCTTAATCATGTTCATCTTCAGACAAGCCTCTTCAAAGAATGCTAGCGAGCCGCTGTTATTTTACCACAAAAATAACTTTCCACAACATCAGAGCACAATGTGACTTAAATATTTTATTCTTATGGTCACTCTACTGAGATCCCTTTCCAACATAGGGAGAAAATAGTGATACTCCATGTGATTCTCAGAGACCCTAAGTATTCTTATCTGAACTCTTCTTGCATGCTAGCCCCACTTCAGAGAAGGGTCTCCAACCCAAAACTTCAGAAGAGCTGACAGTGTGCTCTGTATTCCTCTCCCTGTTTGTTAAAAGGCAACGAATCTCTCAACCTCTTCCTCTAGGGAAGAACGCTTAGGCCTCACCAGCATACAAACCTCAAGTCTTCCTCCACATCCTTCGAGACGATCTAGATTTTCACAGGTATTGCTCACTTCAGGTAAGACCACTAGCCCTTCTGCCTCAAAGAATCCTCTCGTCTCAGGGAAGGCCTGTCATCAAATACTCACCCTTCCCAGCAGTGATCGTGACTTGCTCCAGTCAACATCCATTTATAATACAGATATTTGAGACAGGTAACCAGTAGAGCCTGAGTAAAGACTCAACCCCCCCATACACACAAAGATTTAATACATTTAGATGCCACTGATAATTAGTCCCGCTCACATTTGCTGAGCAGTCCACTAAACTGCTAACTCGCCAGAAAGTCTGTTTCCAAGAAGGCGGCTCCTTAACCAGAGCTGCAGAGTCTTGCCCAAGTGAAAAAGGAAAGCACAGACTCCCATGAAACAATTCCGCAACCTACAGATTTCAGCTCACTCATAACTCCCAGTGAGGGACACAATTAATTCCCTGAATGTAATTTCCAAGCTATGTTCTACCTGGGCAGCTTTCAGACTCGTCTGTCCACTTACTAGTGGAGCTAAAATTCAGGATTACCAGCTGATGCCATCTATGAACGTGCTGCAGTACTTCCACTGACAGAAATATGCTTACCATTAGCTGCAAAGCTAACTCAGTGCAGGCCACTAACGACCTAGTGACAAGTCCCCTGATAACAGCACATGTGCATACTAAACTAACTTGTGTTCTCCCAGAATTTTCCTCCTTTCCCATGGAGACCAAAAAGAGAACCATTGTAGCTTATTTAGTGGTAACTGGGGCCAAAGGCTCTTATGACCAGGAACACTGGCCCACCTAAGCAAAGCAAACATCAGCATGGCTTCTGCAGCTCTCAGGAATATTCCAGAGCTTCACTTATAGTCTGGACTCCTCTTACTCTGCTCCTGAAGGTCAGTGAATAGGACTCCATCACATTTCACCGAGCACAGCTACCCAAGGGATCCAGCTTCCTGCCCATCTCCAATCAGCCTCCCACCAAGGAGTATCTGCACACGTGAAGGACGCAGCAATAACAATGCCTTTGGGGGGAGGATGCAACACAAGCAGCACCAGAAGGCTTGGAGCATCTGTTGGAAGTTTCCAAAAAGATCCAAGGTCCTGATTTCCGCAATAATACACATGCAGAGGTGGATGCTACCCCATCCAGCTGAGGCTGGTTCACCCACACAGCTCTTCCCTTAATGGAGCACCGTAAGATGCCAACATCACAAGGAACGCCTGCGTATTCCAGTTAAGTTTCTTTCTGTGCTGGTAGTGCTGACAGCTGAAATGCTCTTCCCATTCCAGACATCACATGTTCTTTCAACGCAGATCTGTGGCACCAATACTTTTTCTTGCCCCTAAGACCGTGTTGACAGCAGCGTGAGAGCTCCACAGCCACTTAAAGGCCACCATAAGATCATTTGAGCGATCCACAAGATCACTTGCACAGAAGCTGTCTTCCTTCCTGCTCCTTTGCAAGATTTGTGAGCACAAATTCCACAGCAAGAGGAAAGGGACAACTCACTGCAGACAAGTTACAACAGAAGCAAGAGGAACAGATTCCTCAATGTGCTTCTCTGCCCCAGGAGACTTGCAAACGTATCTGAACACCTCAGACTTCCTCCGTGCTTTGGCTCTAGCTCTAACAGCCATGCACATTACTTAATTCAACCCCTTCGACTCACTGTTTACCTTCTTCCTGGAAATGTGCCAGAAGAAGCAGAAGGCAGCCTGCATCTTCAAAACACTGTTTGGACACCAAAAAACTGTTGCAGAATCTCATGTCAAAAAATATACCCTAACCACAGTGACCTGCACAAAGGATGGAGGTGGGTGGGTGATTTAAGCAGCTTTAAAATTCTGAAATGGAAGTGAGGCGATATGGAGGCTGATGGAGCGATCGCTGGAAAATACATCTGAGCTTCAAATTAATAAAAAAATATAGAGAGATATAGAGAGATTGGTATTCAGCTTCCAACCTTATTCTGCAATAGCAGCCACTGAGAAGCTCAAGTCTGAGCGCTCAGAGCTGAGGCAGCTTTTGCTAAAGCTCTTTCTCTAGTGCTGCCACAGGGTCTTGCTATTGCAGCGACACGGGGGAAGGAGTGCCAGCCCCCCCCTTCGCTGGGAACCCACTGTGTCAAACCCAGCTCTTGAAATAACAGCAGGAAGGGCTATAAATAACGACGGTATCTTTAAACAATCTGGTTAAGCAGGTGGACAATGTGAATCGCCACAGTATTTACTGTCAAACAGTGAGGGTGAAGATGGATTTCAAACATCCATATTCATCTCCATCCTGCAATTCTGTAATACGGCAACAATTACAAAAAACATGCACCGTTTTCTTTTGAAAGTCAGACTGAATCTTTCATCTGGACGCCTAAATTGAATACTTACTTCGCAAGAACTCGCTGTTAAAAGCTCATGTCACCTTTTGCTCTCAGAGAGAACACGTGAGCCAAACCTTTGAAAATCAGCCAGCTCTGTCCCCAGAGGGCAGCAGCGAAGGAGCCGACTCAACTGTTTCAAACCAGTCAGGCATAGTGACACACTGCTCAGACCAACCAACTCCAAAGTCGGCCTGAGCTGTAACCTGCCATTAGCACGCCAACCAGTAACGATGAAAAAGCCACCATTCCGTCAGGAGAACATCACATGGTTGGAGAGAGGAGACTGAAAAGCTCCAAGGATTAAGGATTATCGCAGCTGGTGAGGAAAAAACTTGCTAACCTGAAGATGCAACAATGAACTAGATGCAACAATGAACTACTAGAGTAGTACTAGCTACGATCTTGTAACCTCCACAGGACAAGTTTCAGGCCCTAACCATCACAAACTGCTAAAAGAGAAATAATCTTGCAACTTCACGTGGGATTGTGAGACAAAAAACATTTCAAGCAAATTCTGAGGGCTCCTGACTTCAGTGGTTCCATACACAGGTCGCAGAACCTGAAATTAAAATTGTGACTGCTCCTTGGCCACAGAAAGTCTGATCTCTCCCAGAAGTTACCTACGATGCACAGATGAGCCATGAAGAGCTGTACCAACGTCTGCCTCACCAGAATTCCTTATTACAGAGAATATACTTACTGTTCCGGCCAGGATATCATGAGGACAGCAATCCAGGAGGTGGCTCTTGCAAACACGATCGTCTGTAAACTTCACCCTTTGTCTGGTTTCATCTCCTGAAATTCATTTGTGATTTTAAATAAGGAGACATTAGAATACCGATAAGAGAACAAAGACGTTGGTACGATCATTTCGCCTCAATATGCAGATTAAAATACTTGGTGTTCCTGCTCCCCAAAATTACTCAAAAAAAGCTTAGAGGGTAACAGGATATTCTGGAACACTTATAATTGGCAACAAACACTATTTTAGCGTTTATTCATCCAGTACACCATGTTAAACACAGTGTTGGCGAGCCAAGTAACATCCAAGGCCTGTCATCCATATAAAGAGACAGCACAGCCAGAAGAGAAAAAAGGAGACAGACAGTCTGGCTCACAGCCAAAACCTTTTATTTTTTTTTTTCCCCCCTTTTTTTACTGTGAGGAAGGGGCAGGAGGTACCGAAACCCACGCTATCGGAGGGCCATGAATCACAAAACAGGGCTGTGCTGGACAGTTTTTATAGGCGATTGCTATTTGCTCATCTGATAATTAAGACATCGGTCCATTTGGTTTGAAAACCAAATCTGCAGTGTGCTTTCCAAGGCCGTGCAAAGACGAATCTTGTAGGTCTTGGCCTGGAACACGAAGCGTGCTTCCCACCCACGTCCCACCCTCAGGAGACATTTTACACTCAGGAGCCACTTAAACAAGACAATATCAGAAAAGCAAAAAAATAAAAATTAAAAAAAGAAACAAAGTTAGTCAATACACACTGCGAGCTCCAACATATACTATACCCATCTGCATTCTTCAAGACCTCAGCTGCAGAATTTTATGCCCACTGTTGAAAAGTTTTAAAGGAAAAGTTTTCTTGCCCACACCTGCAGTAAGGAAGTCAGGGGAATGATACATAAAAGTAAAGGCAAAGTGGTAATGGTATGTGACAATTTTAAAGCTCATCTGTGTATATGACACAGATATGTGTAATACTAAAGTATGAATATAGTTTAGGATTCGCAAGCATCCAGGAATAATGTTGTGTCTACTGAAAATGGTTTTTTTTTATTTTTTTTTTTTCTTTCTAAGCTACACTTTTAAAGTTACTTGTGAAAAAAAAGCAAACACTTTTTTTTTTTGTTATAACAGCTTTAAAAATTGGTTGTGACTCACGGCTCGATGAACATGAGGCTTTTCTGCAACTCCCTTGCAGATTGATGTAGGCAGGCAAAGATACACTGAACCTTTATAAATAAAATAGAGGGGCCACAATTGTTCAGTTTGTATGAAATAAAAATATGGGAAGCAATTCAATAGCAACTCAATACACAAAGAAAGAAAAGCACTTATTCACTTACGAAACAAAGTGCAAAGTACCTGAACAGCCCTGCTAATGTGCCAAAGGGAATTTAAGTACTCAGCAGGTCGCAGAAGGGAGATACAAACCGCAGCGGGAAGGCATTTTGCACAGGCTGTCACATTTCTTTTCTTGGACAACAACTACAGCGGCCGGCTCCCGCCGGCACACCTACCTACATGCCTCTGTACGTACGGCGCGGCCCGGGCACGGAGCTTTCCCTAAAACCTCTCCGCGGCAGCGGGGGCCCGGACCGGCGGGCTCCTCCCGGGGCTGGGCCACGCCGGGCGCTTTCTAGGGCCAGGGGCGAGGCGGGCTCCTCCGCCGGGCAGGCCTACCCCTACCGGGCTCCCTGTGCCGAGCTCGCTAGGCCGCCCCGAGGCGCGGCGAGGCCCGGGCCCGCGCCGCCGGCCCGCCCAGGCGGCCGCCCCGCACCGCCCGTCGCGCCGCTCGCTCGGCGGGGCCGGGGCCAGGCCGCGGCGGGGCGGGCTGGGGCTCCGGCTCTGGCCCGCCGCGTCCCCCGGCGCGGGCGGGGGCCGATCGCGCCGCAGGTCCGGAGCGGAGGCAGCGGCCGGGCCGGGCCGGGCCCCGCGCGGCTGAGGCGGCCGCCAGGCCGCGGCGTTTCCTGCAGGCCCCGCCCGCCCCTACTCACCGTCCCGGGCCGTGCCCATGAGCTGGTCCAGCAGGGCCCGCATCTGGGCCTGGGCCGACATGGCGGGCGCGGGGCCGGGCCGCGGGGCGCGGCGGGCGGGCAGGCGGGCGGCTCTGGCCTCGGCCTGGGCCTGGGCGGCGGCGGCCTCGGCGGCGGCTCCGGCCTCAGCGGCGGCGGCGGCGCGCGGCGGGCGCTGGGCGGAAGCGGCCCCTCCCGCCACCGCGCGGCATGCCGGGACGGGTAGTCCGCCGGCGGGGCGGGGCGCGGCGGCCGTCAGGCCGGCCCGGGGCTGGCGGCGGGGCGGGGGGCCGGGGCCCGGCAGCCGCTCCGCCCCGGCGCCGAAGGGCCCCCGCGAGCGGGTGTGCGCCGGGGCGCCTCGTTAGCGGCGGCTGACGAGGCCTCGGGCAGGGGGACGGGCTGGGGCAGCCACAGCCTGGCGCCTTCCCGGGCCGTGGCGGTGGGCCCGGCCCCCATCAACGGTGCTGCCCCTGGATGCCCCAGCACCCGTCCCCGGGCCTGACCGAATGTGGGCCCAGTAACCAGGCTGCAGCGGCTGCTGAGCTGTGCCGAGCCATGCCAGGCCATGCCGAGCCATGCCAGGCAGTGCCAAACCATGCCAGGCCATGCGGAGCTGTGCCGAGCCATGCTGAGCAGTGCCAAGCCACGCCAAGCTGCGCCGTGCCGAGCTGTGCCAGGCCATGCCAGGCCGTGCTGAGCCATGCCATGCAGTGCCAAACCATGCAGAGCCATGCCAGACCATGCTGAGCCATGCCAGGCCATGCCAAGCCACGCCAAGCAGTGCCAAACCATTCAGAGCCGTGCCAGGCCATGCCGAGCCATGCTGGGCCATGCTGAGCAGTGCCAAGCCACGCCAAGCTGTGCTGGGCCGTGCCGAGCCGTGCCAGGCGGGCGGGGGACGGCGGGTGACGTCAGGGAGCAGACCGAAGGGTGCCTGTGGCTTATCAGCTCCCACTGGCCGTGTTTGCCCAGCGGTGCCCGGGCAGGACGGCTGCGCTCCGGCCCCAGCATTGCTGGTGGGAGTGTTTGGAGCGGGGAAAGGGAGCGCTGCAGAGCCGGTGCCGGTGCTGGTGCCCAACTCTGCCCCCACAGGGTGCCCGAGGGCTGCCAGCCCTGGGGAGGGGAGTGTGTGACAGCTGTGCCCAGGCTGGCACTCTCCTCGCCAGTGCTGCACCATGCCAGGGGCTGGGGACCCCACCTCCGCGCCGGGGGACAGCTCGGCACAGGGTGCTCAGGGCAGGGTGCTCAGCCCAGCGTGCAGGGTGTTCAGCCCAGGGTGCTCAGGGCAGGGTGCTCAGGGCAGCACAGGCACCCCGTCCATGGTGACAACGCTGCCCTCCTGGGTGCTGTCCCCGCTGTGGGGCTGGCCCAGCCGCTCTCCATACCGCACGTCCCCACCTCTGCACCCACAGGCGCTGCTTGGCAAGAGCCACCGGCCCCAGGCACCCAGCCCCACCACCCCCCGGGGAGCACAGCACCCTGAAGTGCCGCTCCCACCAGCCGTGCCATCGGGGCTGTGTCCTGCCGCCTCGAGAGGTTCCAAACCCCACCCTGGGGCTGGTCAGGGAGCCCCGCACCCGCCTCAGGGAGGGGCACGAGGCTGGAGATGGGGGTCCAGACCCGCACGGGGGCTGCGCAGCACCCGGCCCCGCTCTGCTGTGTGGGGGGCTGGCACCGCAGGACCCCCAGAGAAGCTTTGCCCGCTGCAGCCACGGCGGCAGCGCCTGTTTGCAGAGGCATCGCTCGATACGCAGTATGTTCTTCAGAAGATCCCTACTCCAGGAGTCAAAATAGCATGAAATTTAATTTTACGCCTATTTGACAAAGCTTGATTTCGCTTCCAATCAGCGGGGAGATAAGAGCCCTCGGCACAAGTGTGCGGGCAGTTTGGCAGCTGGGGCTGCCGATTTAATAGGTGATTTTACAGGAACAACACTTGAAAATCCCCTGGCTAGTGAACCATTAAGGTGAGCCCTGCCTTCCCTCCCCGCGTCCCTCCCCGCGCCGCTCTCCCGTTGCTGGGTGCTAAAGCAAACCCCAGCTCTGTTTACCGAGTCTACTATTACAATACAGCTACCAAATATTTGCCAGCCGTCAGCTCGCTGCTCCGCTATAAATACTTCAGGCCCAGGTGGAGGGACGGGAAGGGGGAGCGGCGCGGGAGCCTATGCATGGCCGGGCGGCAGCGCCAAGGTGAGTGCCGAGCCGCGGCCCCGGGCGATGCCCTCCTGCACCGGGGCATTTCTCCGGCTGAGGGTGGCAGGGGGGCAGGATGGCTCTGTCGCCAGGGTGGCCCCGCTCGCCTCTCCCCGCAGCGCGGAGGTGCGCGGTGCCTCGGGAGGCTGAGCCCCCCACCGCCCGCTCCGGGGCAGCATGGAGGCAGGACCAGGGGTCTCGCGGTGGGGACAGCACAAAGAGGGACGCACGGTGACCCCAGAGGTGGCAACGATGCTGTCTCAGGCTGGGTGAAGGGCCCAGCACCGTGCTTGGCATGGCAGGAGCAGGACTTGTCCCCCAGGATTTGTCCCCTGCTCCAAGACCCTCTTGGGGCCGGGGCGATGGCAGTCCCAGGCACATGGCCAGGGATGCCCTGCAGCGAGGCAGGGCTGGAGACCCCGGGGCACAGCTAGCTCTAACTACAGAGGGACCTCATCCAGCTCAGCAAGACCCAGCCGTGGCCGGAGCCCACCAGGACGGTGCGGGGAGGTGGCCGGGTTCGCCCCATCGCAGGGAAACCCGCCATTGTGTGGGCAGGGCTTGGGGCTCAGCGTCCCAGCTGCTCAGCCCAGGGTGGCAGGGATGGTTCAGGCCAGGGTGGCGGGGTGCTGAGCCCAGGGTGGCAGGATGGGTGCTGCGCCCCATTCACCTCCGTGCACAGCACCGGGGTGAAGGGGAACGTCCTGCTGCACCACAGCTCAGGGGGACGTCCCCGCTGCCCCATGGCTCAGGGGGACATCCCCACCACCCTACATCCCATGACTTGGTGGGGACATCCCTGCTGCCTGATGTCCCAGGGCTCGGTGGGGATGTCCCTGCTGCCCCCTGTCCCGTGACTCAGGGGGAACGTCTCCACTGCCCTGTATCCCATGGCTTGGTGGGGACATCCCCACTGCACCATGTCCCATAGCTTGTGGGGGACGTCCCCGCTGCCCCGCAGCCCCACCCTGGCCATGGTGTGGCTCGACACGGTCCCCCTGCCACCTCAGGGCCAAATGCCGCTGCAGGGCGGCGGGTCGGGGAGGGTGCCGGGGTGTGTGCCATTCTCACCCCGCTGTCCCTGCCCGCAGGGTGAGTCCGGGCCCCGGGGTGCCCCTGCGCGCTGACATGGCTGCGGGTGTCATTCGGCCCTTGGCCGAGCTTCGACTGCCCTCGCCCTTCCCACATGGCCTGCTGCTGCCCGCACGCCCCGAGCCCGACTTCCCCGACCTCTCTGAGGAGGAGGAGGAGGAGGAGGAGGAAGAGGAGGAAGAGGAGGAGGAGACGGCAGAGAAGAGCGTGGGGCCGGAGCTGGCCATCCCCAGCGCCACCGAGACCACCCTGCAGCTCCTCAAGTTTTCGGAGCTCATCAGCTGCGACATCCAGCGGTATTTCGGGCAGCGGGGCCGGGAGGAGGCTGCCGGCAGCCGCAGCGTGCCTGAGGACTGCGGCTCGCCCCGGCGCGCCGAGGCCCAGCCCGAGGCCGTGGCACCGCGGGGCGGCCCTGGGGCCATGCACAGGCTGGGGCCGCTGGCCGAGCTCTTTGAGTACGGCGTGCACCGGTGCCTGCCGCCTTGGGCAGCCGGTGGCAAGACGCAGCGGCTGGAGAGGAAATATGGCCACATCACCCCCATGCACCGGAGGAAGCTGCCGCCCTCCTTCTGGAGGGAGCCGGGCCCCGGCCCCGCCGGCCTCCTCCATGCTGGCACCCCTGACTTCAGCGACCTCCTGGCCAACTGGACGGTGGAGCCGGGGCCGGAGCTGCCGGGCACCGAGCGGGAGCTGCCGCCTGAGCCAGGCCGCCCAGGGCTGGAGGCCGAGCCCTTCACCGGGCTGTGACCCCACCATGGCCCCGGGGGCCCCCGGCCCCGCCACGTGCCGCCCGGTTAATGATAAACCCAGCGGCCCCAGTGCCAGCGCCGGGGCACCTGGAGCCGCCGGGTCGGAGCCGGTGATGGGACAAGTGAATAAATGACTCCCGCCAGGCACCAGTGCGTGCGGTGTCCTTTGCCACCTGCCACTGCGGTGTCCCTGCCGCTGGTGACAAAGGGTCGCTGCTCGGCGTGGCCCTCGGGGTGCCGCCGGCCGCCCTGGCAGCAGGAAGAGGCGGGAAGCGCGGTGCCGGCAGGAGCCAGCAGCCCGTGTTTACTCTGCGGGCCCAAGTCGGTGGATCCCATCCCCTTATCTCGGCCGCGCCAGGGCAAAGGGCGACGCGGGGCCTCATAAAGCGCCTGGCTGCCGGCACCCAGTGGGGATCCACCATCACCTCGGGGACCCGCTGCACCCCATGGCAGTGCCAGGGAACCGGACCCACAGAGGAGAGCAGGGGGGAGGGCAGCCGGCTCTGCCCCAGGGTCCCCGCCGCCGGACCAGGCTCCCACTGGAGCCCATGGCCCCAGTGCTGTTACCAGGGCCCGGCAGAGGCATTCCCTGCTCTGTGGCAGCTCTGTGTGGGCCTTGAAAGGCAAAAGCACCCAGGAAGGGGCAGCCACCCCCCAGCTTGAGCACTCCAGCCCTGCCGGGGGGGCTGAGGAAGATATGGGGGCCCTGGCCTCCCCCCACCAGCAGTGGGGACGGGCCTCGGCTCAGCCCCGGGGGGCTACCGCCAGACATGGCGCTGAGCCTGGGCAGCAGCACTGGGGGAAGCAGGGAAGCAAGAGACGGGCAGCACCATAATAAAAGTACAAACAGGCTTTATTTGAGCACAGTATCCCGCAGGTGAAAGCCCCCCCCCCCCAGGCACCAGGATGCCCCTGCCCAAGCGAGGAGGGGGCAGCACCGGGCCTGTGGCTCTAAGCCAGGGCAGGGAGCAACGCCAAGGTGAGGGGCAAGGATGGTGGGAGATGGGAGAGCTGAGGTACCAGGGCTGGAGCCCTCCTCATCACCCCGGGGAGCGCAGGCTCTGCTCCCTCCCCCTGGCCAGATCCAGGGCTGGTGGAAAGGGCCAGAACAAACTGCAGCAAGTGCAGAAACACACCCAGGGGTGACCCTGGACCCCAGCACGGGCGGAGGGGAGAGGCAGCAGCAATGGGAGGAGGGCAGGAGTGGCACTCGGGACACAGGCTGCAGGACCAACACTGCCCCAGAGCAGGCAGGTCTCCCCTCCCCATCCCTGCCCCGAACCCCAGGGGTGTCTTCCCCCACGCAGGTTGGGGTCACAGGGGCTGAGGGAGCCAAGAAAGAGCAAGAGGCAGCAGCTGCTGAACCACGGGAGCCCTTTTATTGCACAGCCGAGCAGGGCATGGAGGGGCAGAGATGCAAGCACCTGCCCCAGGGCTCAGCCCGACCCAGCCAGCAGGAACACGGGGCAGGGGGCACGTGGCCCTAGGAGCAGGAGGGAGCCCCACCATGTCCCCTCTGCTCCCCACACAGGCTCTGCAGCACGGGCCAGGGTCCCGGATAGCCCAGGCTGGGTGGATGAGGTGATGGAGGCCATGTACCATGGCAGAGGGACTGTGCCCAGCTCAGCAGGGCACTTCTGCTCCCCCTGGCACACTCCAGCCTTCACCCAACCCTCAGGGAGAGCCTGCACCAGGAGCCAATGGAGCCAAGGGTGCGTTTTGATCCCTCAGGGAAGCAGAGGAAGAGGTGAGGAGGCAGTAGACGTGGGAAGGCAGCGATGGGCAGGAGAGCTGGGGCAGCACAGCTGTGCCGGTGCTCCGGGCACCGTGATGCCTGCACGGGCTGGCCCAGTCCTCTCCCCATCTCCCACAAAAGGGGGTCCCCGGCTCTTGAGGGGCCAGGGGGCATCTTCGCTGGGCAGTGCCGCCCCGCGTCACGTCTGTGCCAGCGAGAGCTCCTCTAGGCCTTCCTTCCCCAGCCGGTACCTGGCGAGGTCCTTGCGGGTGACCATGCCCACCACCTGCCAGGAAAGGGACAGGGTACAGCCCCACGCTGGCGTGCAGTGCCTGGGGACAAGAGCAGCGTGTCCCCCCCACCCGAGGAGCCCAGGCTGCCCGCAGGCAGCGAGCAGGGACTCACCTCATTGCGATTGTCCACAACCACCAAGTGCCGCAGCCCCAGGGCCCGGAAAAGCTTGAACACCCGCGGCAGAGACGCCTCCTGCAAGGCAGAGCGGGGGCTGCGGGGGCTGCGGCATCCCCAGCCAGCACCCATCGCCCACCCATGACCCGTGGGATGCTGGGGTGCGGAGGGGTCCCTGGCTGTTACCTGAGGCACGGTGTAGGGTGAGGGGTTCATGAATTCGCTGAGGTCGATCATGCACTCGCGCTCATCCTGGGAGACGTGGATGGACTGGATGGGGGGAAAGCGAGGGTAGGCGTCCCGGAAATCCTTCAGCTTCAGCCGCCGCTGCACCAGGCTCAGGTTGGCCCTTTCCACAAAAACCTGGGGAGGAGAGAGGCCGTCAGGGACCGTTATGCAGCGCTGACAGGCGCCAGGGCAAGGCACAGGGATAGGGAGGGAAGAGGGCAGGAGCATGGGGCAGATGGACCATCTGCAGAACAGCCTGTTTCCCGTTCACTCGGGGTTTGTGAGCCCGGTGGGGTGCAGGATGATGCTGGGGTAACCCCAGCATGGCACGGCAGTCCCCCCGTCTCCTCGGGTGAGCTGAGGGAGATGACAGGGATCCTCCACCAGCTCCTCCTGAGCAAGGTAGGCACCAAGGGGCCCGAGGCAGCAGCGGGACAGGGGCACCGGGGCTCTGACACAGCCCAAACAGCCTCCAGGCAGCATCACCCACCTTGTGCTTCAGCAGGACGATGAGCTGGGAACGCAGGATCAAACCCCGCAGTCCTGCCACCTGCGACAGAGCATCACACGTGAGATGGGGCTGGGAGGGAGCAAGGGCGAGGGTCCCATGCCACAGCCAGCCCTCGGCGTGGCCGACCCCCAGCTGCATCCCCACCTGCGTGGCGTCAGGGTTGCTCTCCACCACCGGGAAGCCGTTGTGGTTGGAGGAGGTGTCACTGAGGATGTCCACAACCGTGCCCACTCGCTCGATCCTCCGCAGGCAGGTGACAGGAGTGCTCATGACCTCCCTGTGGGGAAGGCTCAGTCTGAAACACAGCCCCACCGCAGCAAGCCCCAAACTCCTGGCTCTCCCATGCTCGCCTCCTCCATCCCCATAACCTGCAGGGGATGCAGGGAGGGAACGCACCGCAGGCCCTGCTTCTCGCTGGGGAAGGGGCTGGGCTGGTGGCAATGGGGACGAAACACGTCAGCACCTCCATCTCCAGCTCAGGCCAACAGCGTGGTCCAAAAGCTGCTACCCTGGGAGTGATGAGCGTCCCCCAGCCCACCTACCTGGCCGTGAGGGAGTGGGACGTCACCGGGGCCTCCCAGTGCAGGAAGGGCACGCTCTGCAGCTGGATGTGCATGTCATAGAGCCCCTGCAACGAGAGCCGAGCAGTCAGGAAAAGCCTGGTGAGATGCCGAGGGGTACAGCCAGGCAGCTGCTCCCCTCCAAGAGGGAGCAGACACTTATCCTGGCTCCCGCGCAGCTCCCCGGTACCCCCAACCCACAGCCTCTCGCCGGGTCCCAGGCTCCCGATGACCACACCAGCCCTCACCTCCACAAAGTAGTCTCCCACAATCTTCGCCGTCATCAGCACCAGCATGATGGGGAAACCATAGGTGACGTTGCCCGTCGCCTCCATCATGATGACCGTGAGACTCAGCGTCATCCGCACTATCCCACCTGCAAGAGGTATCCGAGGGGTTTGGGGGTTTAGGGGGGCAGGGAAACATGGGACGAGAGGACAGCAAAGCACCCGAGGCCCCTCAGTCTCTGCATGGTGATCCAGGACTGCCACATGCAGGGGTGCCCTGGACGAGCCCAGCCCTCGCTAATGCCCCAGCGCTGCCCGTGCTTGGCAGAGTTATTAGGAAGCCGACAGCCAGGCTGGGCTTCAGCTGGGGAAGAAGCTGCGCCAGGGAAGCATGGACCACTTATTCCCATGCCACCTTCACCCCGACATGAGCAGGAGGTGGCCAAGACTGCGCCGTGGGGAACTCACCCAGCTGTGCGGCAGCTCCCATCAGGGCGTACTTCCCAGGGTCAGCCCAGATCTGAGCACAGGAGAGAGAAGGGGCTGAGTCAGCTGCTGGCTCCAGGGCACCCAGAGATAATAAACAGTATCCTGGCCCCAAACCCCCCCTCTAAAGTGGGGAGGGGTGCCTGAGGCTGTCTGCACAGCCCAGCTGCCGGCAGGGCTCCGTCGGGACATGGGAAAGCCCAGACCCAGCCTCAGGAAGACGTCAAGTGAGGAGTCAACCCACTCCATACCTTTCTAGACTGCTGTGCCGGGCTCTTAGCCAGCTCCATGCCTGCTGCCTGCCCGTGCTGCCTGCCCAGGGGCGAGGGAGGAGGGCTGGGTGCTCTGTCTCCTCCCGCCCAGCGCTCCTTCCCAAGCACTCACCGAGCCTTTGGTCAGGTAGGACAGGGAGATGCCGAAGAGCCTCCCCCAGGCAGCGCCGATCAGCAGGGAGGGGATGAAGACCCCCGCAGACACCGTGAGGCCATAGGTCCAGCAGGCCAGGAAGAAATACATCAGTGTGAACATGCCCAGCGTCATGGGGTTGTAGGAACCTGAGGTGGAGAGAGAATGAAGAGTCAGCACTGGTCCCGTAGCCCAGAGGACACCGCAATGGGCTGCGGCCACGGGAGAACAGACAGCAGCAGCCCCACGACACGCTCCCAGCAGTGAAAGCCCCTCTCATCGGGTGCACCTTTCTCCCGGGCAGCACAAGCCTTTCAAACCGGCTCTTTAAGTTGTTTCAGCCCCCTCAAGGGCCCTGCCAGCCGGCCAGTGCCATCCCAAGCCCTCCCATCCCACCGAGCCCAGCACGCGCCTTTCCTCCATCTCGTGACCCGCCATGACCCGTCCCCTCCCAGCCCCGCGGTTCCCAGCCTCCCGCGAGGCAGCGTGACGAACTTCAAAGCCCCGAGGGACCGCCAGTGCTGGAGGACGAGGCCGGGAGGACAGAGGTGAGCTGGGGGGGTCCTACCGCCAGCTTCGGGATCAACTCAGCAGAGTAGGTCCTGCAAACCCCCTCCCGTCCCACAGCTGCTCCGGCCAGTCCCGAGCTGCCCCACGGCGCAGGCTGTGCCATCGCAGCGAGACCCTGCTGTCCCCAGGACTCAGCCTACTGCTATTTTAGGATTGCTGAGCAGTTCAGTCTAGTTTAAACGAGTACTTTGCAATCTCTCCTTCACAGAGAGGTCAATGGACTGAAGCCCTGAGCCAGGGAGGACCCAGCACTGCAGGGAGCGGCCCCGAGACACAGGATGGTCATCGCTTGGCTTCAGGTGGCCAAGCTGCACTCTCTGGGCTGAGGGTATAGAAATTCGGAGCTGTCTGCTCCTGCCCACATGCAGCTGGGCACGAAACTCAGACCAGCAGGCAGAGGGCACGCTGTCGTTACGCTAGGTCCAAGGGAAATGGGAGCTAGAACTGGGAGCCAAATTGCATTTCTCAAGCAAATCCAAACCTCAAGATCCACCTCCGCAACCTGCCCAGAAGGTAAAGTCGTTCTAGGGCAAGAGGCCCCGCTAATTAAGAAAACAGCCAGGAACACTTCCAGAATGGACTTCAGCGAGCCAGCGAGGGTCAGACATGCTCCCACGTAACGCAGGAGCGACAGCTTGCAAACGTGCACGAACAAAACCAGGTCCTCGTCCACAGGCTCCCGAGACCACAGCCCTTTGGCTGAGCTCCTACGTGCCACCAGGCGCAGCATCCATCCCTCCTCCTTCCGCCACCGCAGGAAAGGAGCGGGCACAGTGCTTTGCTGGATCCCCTCGTGCCCTCGTAGGGCCGTGCTGATCGTCCCACGAGTGGCCAGGGAACAGGTCGGCCACCTCGCGCGAGCCCAGCCCTGCTCTGCTCATATTGAAGGACCCACTTGCCGGGTGCACGGACCTGGAGGGTCATGGAAGAGGTTGACAACGCTCTTCTCAGGTGTGTTGAAGAAGGCAGTGGCCATGGAGTTGTACTCTCCATCAGCGCAGAAAAGCTGAGGGGGAAGAAAAGAAAGAGTTAGAAGTGGCGGATGGGGGCTGCCCTGCGGCAGGGAAGGCTGCCAGGCTCAGGGGAACGTGTGCCGGCGAGGAGGAACACCAACGGCATGCTTGGGTCTCCAGCTCTGCCTGCGGTGGACAACACTGACTGTGAGGTCCAGTGCCACAAAACCCAGCAGAGTCTCGTCTCCCTGCTCAGCCCTCAGCCTCTACCCAGGCTCAGGGTGCCCCCCACCCTGGGGGGCCGTTCTCCAGCATCTCCTACCTGCAGGGGGTATGCCACCGTGCTCCCCTGGATGGGCTGGCAGTCTCTCGAGCAGTAAATCATGACGAACCCCACGGTAGCCGTCACTGCTGCCACCAGCATGGCCTCGACCACCTGGAGGCAGGGCCGGTGGATGTACCTGCGAAGGGAGCAGAGGAGCAAGGGTGGCACCCAGGTGGTACCCTGAGGCCACGAGGCTGGTCCTGGTGTTTGAAAAGCTGGTGACAAGTATTGGCTGTGCCAGACTGGGCTCAGGTGGCTTTAGCAGCTCTCTCCATTCTCTCGTTACTCTCAGAAACACATAACAGTCAGGTCTGCACAGTGTCTGCACTTCTTTGGGTCCTCAAGTCACTGAAGGGAAATACTTAGCAGGGTCAGAGCAACGGTGGGATGCTGCAGGTCACAGCCGCAGGCAGCGAGAGGCACGTGGCATCTTTGCCTCCCAGCTTCCAGGGGCTGCTGTTGCTCACGTTAAGCGTGAGATTACAGCCTCGCTCCGGCTGGGAATGCCGCTTCGAGGGAGCGCAGAAGGCGCCAGCCAACCCATGTCAGTCACCTTAGTTACCCACGAGCTCTTACCTGATCCGGAACATCGTTAACCAGTAATTGAGGGCATTGAACAGGGCCCCGAGGATCCCGCCTGTGAATGCAAAAGAGGAAAAGCTCAGCACGCAGGTCCCAGGCTCTGCTACAGCTGCCCAGGACACAAAGAACCCGTGAAGCTCAGGGAGACATCAACAACCCATCCAGCGTGACCAGCAGCCCCAGGCCATGTGGACGCCTGTCCAAAGACAGCCAGGACCTGACACCAAGAGGAGCCCAGCACCAGCAGCAGAGTGGCCGGGGCCAGCGTCACAGCGCTGGCACTCGCAGGCGAGGGACAAGGGGGGATAAGGGCAGCTCGTTCAAAAGCCAGGGCCTGCCTGCGACTGCGATGCACTGATCCCACTCAACGACTTTGCAGTACATGGAATAAAGGGGCTTGCCTTTGCTACAAGGATAAGGGTTGGGCCAGGATCCAGCTCTCACCCCCGTGTGAGCCCCACAAGCAGCCTCTGCTCCAGAGTTTAATGGATTTCCCATTCTCCCCAGGAAACTGGATCCCAAAGCTTTTTAGACCCAGACAGAGAACAGAGGAAATTATTCAGACTAATCACTCTTACCAACCACTCCCATAAAGATGAAGATAGGAATTTCCTGGATCGTGTATCCCATTTTCTGCAAGCAAGAAAGAAATGGGTTTCAGATCTCCTGGCCCATCTGCAGCTGCGCAGCACAAGGGACAGCACAAGCCTGCGCCGGTGAGCGGCTCCCAGAGCTGCCCCAAAGTCTCCCCTGGACACCCTGCAGCCCCCAGACCCAGCAGTGGCTGCAGAAAAGCCTTCTGCTGGGGTTGGTGGGGCTGGGATCTGGCCAGACCCCACAGCCTGCTAGGGCAGAGCCTGCCTCAGCCCCTGGGTGATGTTTTAAGACAGACTGGTGGCCCCAAGCTGTCGTGGGCTGCTTCTAACCCCCCCAACAGGGGGAACATCTGTGCCATACCTCGTTATCAAACCTGCCAAAGTTGATGAGCCCAGGGCTGGAGAGATCCCAAGCATTGCCATGGTAAACGCTCAGGACAGAGTTCAGAGTGAACGTAGAGATCATGGAGGCAAAGAACTGGAAGGAGATGCAGCCCAGAGTCACTGCCAGCCCCGCTCCCTCACCACGTGCCTCCCCCACCACCCCGAACCGCCCCCCCTGAGGCCCTTGGGTAGGTTTTGGTACCCACGGAGTGGTGGGGACAAGAGGCCACGTTCCCTGTGGCAGCACTCTGGGCACCTTACACTGACCAGGGGCTCGCTCCTCCTTTTGCCTCTCTGTTGCCCCGGGGCACAGCCCAAGGCAGCTCCCTTGGAAAGGAGTTGGCAGCAAGATGGAGCTCAGCCAGGTCCAAATTCAGCCCGAGGACCAGGGCACAGAAGGGGAGCTGGGATGCTGTTCCCTGGGATGTTGTTCCCTGGGATGTTACACATGGCTGCCCGGCTGGGGCAGGGACGGCAGGAGGCCTGGGGCTGCAGGGCATCGGGAAAAGGCAATGCCTCACGCCAGACCCAGCAGCCCTCGATGTACTGCTCCTGCTTTCCAGCACTTACAATTCTCCACGTCAGGAACTGGTTCCAGAAGGAAGCCCCTTCCTCCAAGCTGAAGAGGACACCCCCTGCAAATGCAAGACACAAACACCTTCACAAGGGGCGGGTGCCACAGACCCTTGGCTCACAGCACCAGCCGAGGCACCCAAATTCAGCCCAGCCCATGCGCCCCACACTGCCCCAGACCTCACAGGCTCCAGTGAAGGGACCGGCAAGCCCACCAAGCCGTCAGTGATGTACCGATCGCAGTGAAGCCCCTCCACCGCCCTCCTCCATCCCAGGAGGCAACATTTGGGATCTGAGACAGATGACCCCCCTCCTCTCTTCCCAAGACCTGCGTGGCATGGCAAGACAGCTTGGAGGGGGCCAGGCACTTTGCGGGAGGGCTCCTGCAGTGCCCTAGGCAGCTCCCGGCAGCTGCCTCCATGCAAGTGGGAGCAACCTCCTAACGAGATCCACGCGCAGGCACCGCTCAGCGTCAGAGAGCCAAGCCACGTACCCACGGGGGCCCCAAACGCAGCCGAGACGCCAGCAGCAGCTCCAGCCGAGACAAAGTCCCTCTTTTCTGTGTCTCTGCGGAAGTACTCGAAGATCTGAAACATCGAAGTGAAGGCAGGGATTGCCACAAGCATGAGTTTAGGGGAGACACAGGGTATGCCACCTACGACCCCAAGCCACCAGCGTGACCCCGAGGAACAGCCCGGTTTGGGCACAGGAGGGGCACCTGCAGCACAGCCCCTCGGCTCTCAACACCAACCTTGAAGTCTCGCTTTAAAGACGTGGATCTTCCCTGGGAGATCCCGGCAGCAATCACCGCTCCAGAGTGAATCATGGGTCCTTCCTACGGGCAGAAGGGCAGAGTCAGATCGGAGAAGGAAGAACCCCAGGGACAGTCAGGGACGGTTGAATGCTGCTCGCCAGGTTGCAGCCCTGAAGAAGCTGGCCGGGAGGATTTCCCTCCAGGAAATACAGACCTTGCCATTTTTCCCCCTCTTAAATCCTCATTCTAGCAAGTGGCTCCCGTGGCCACCTCCTGTTCCCACCAGCACTCCCTCCAGCCAAGGGGACAGGGGCTTCCCTTGCCTGCCTTCGATCCCAGCAAGCTAGAAAGGTCCCAACGGGGCACCCAGGTCTCCCCCATCTAACATTTGCAGGGACAACCCCCGATGGACGTAGGCTGCTGCCCTCCTGCCCTCAGCCCAGCACACACAGGCTGGCTCGGTGGCACCGCATGCCCCGGGGGCTCCCCAGGCCTGGCCACGCTGCAGTCACCTTGGCCAGTGGACCAGGGAATAAAACTGGGAAGTCACTTGCAGGGCCCCCAGCGCCCCGTCCCCAGCGCGGGGCCGGCGACGGGCTGCGGCACGTGTGCCAGCAGCGGGTGACAACATGGCAGCAGCGTGTCAGAGAGCGCTTTGTGCACATCACCTTCCCAACGGCCAGGCCGCCGACCACCGAGAGGATGACCCCGCAGACTTTGATCACCAGGGTCTGCAAAACAGAGAGGACAGGGACAGCACATCACACGGGTGGCACCAGGAACACGACTGCAGCAGCCACGGGGGACGCAGACCCAGGCAGCTGCAGGGGCAGGAGCCAGCGACCCCGGGGAACTTGTGATTCTCAGCCCCCCATTGTGGCAATGGGGTTGGCCAACTTTCTTCTTGACCAGAGCAAAACATAACCCAAAGCTGCTCTTCCCAGCGCCAGCTGCCGATCCCAGGGCAGGAGGTTTAACCAGAGGGAACAGCTACGGAGCCCGGCAGGACAGCAGGGCGGCCGGGGGCTCGTGCCAGCTCCTCCTCTGCCGCAGCGCAGGCAGGGACCACCCCATGAGGGCACAACACGGCCGGGCCAGCCCGGCGGAGGGGATCCCATCACGGGCAGAAGGCACACATCCCACCACCTCCTGCTTCCTACCTTGAGGCGGACAACGTGCGGGATCTTCACGCCGTTGAGATAGCACTTGATCTGGGGAATGCCGCTGCCGGCTGCGACGGGCTGCGGGGAGCAGGGAGAGCGTGAGTGGCTGCCACGTACAGGACGGGGACACACTGGTCACCTTACCCCTGTCTCTCAGCACAGGTCACACCAAGAACACCCTCAGGGAGGCTCAGGGATGAGGCCAAAGCCTCTGGAGGTGGGCTTGAGGGAGGCACCCACTGCCCCTAAGGGCAAATGTGCCAGGGAGAAGGAGCTACCTGGGTTCTTGGGAGACACGAGGGTGTTCCCACCACCGTGCCATGGCAAGAGGCCCAGTGCTGCAGAAGGCTCACACTTGGTGGCCAGGGAGAGCAAGGGCAAAGCCACGAGGAAGACACTGCTGACTCAGAGTGGCCCGTAGGGAGCCATCGCCCCCTCCCAGCCATAACCGGCCCCAGTCTCTGGCTTGTCCTCCAGAGCATGTCCCCGAGGCACCCGACCAGCCTGTTCTCTGCTGGCGCTCACGTTCGCCCAACGCAGCCCCAGCTCGGCCTCTCCAAGGCTTGCGAGAGCTGCACCCGCACCCGAGGCTGGAGCACACCCTCTGCCCCAGGCTGCCGGGGCTGCCAGCGCAGGGCAGCAC